>NC_140173.1:32143551-32195576 GCF_963971535.1 Notolepis coatsorum | reverse complement strand
GGACGATCCAAAGACGCATGCGTGGTCAACGTGAGTGAGACATGCCCACACACACACACACACATGCACTAATGCACATACTAATACACAGAAATTATGCAGCTGGTTGTGCAACGCGTCCATGTATTTCTATCTGTGTAAGTACATGTAGGGTTGGGTATCGTTGGAACTAGTTTTTGGTTCCGGCACCAAAACCGTTACTGTAAAACAATGCTGGTTTCTAAACCGTGCCATAATCTCCCTTAACATTGTTTTTTTATTACCATGCAATCACTGAATCACAATTAATGTCATATTTTGTTCAGAGAGCTGTTATTACATCCATACATCTGGTCCCTCTGACCTATAAACTCTGACCTCCTCTGAAAAGCATCATCTGTAGATGTACGGTAGAAGTACATTTGATTTCTTTGGGTTCATTATTATACTTAACTCATTCATCGCCATACGCTTCCGCATCTCTGCCGCTCCAGGCCAGATTAAATGGTCACTTTTGCTGTGTTTCACGATGTTTGCAGAGCTGTGTGTGTGTTCTGTATTATAGCTGTGGAGACAATGGTGTGGCTCATTTGGCAGACACTACTTGTAGTCCAACATGGACATTTTTTTTTGTTTCTACACACTGTAGTTCAGGGGTAGGCAACCCTAGGCACGCGTGCCTGCATAGGCACGCGGGGGCATTTGCATAGGCACAGGGGGCAGCATTAAAAAAAATTTTTTTTTTAGCTTTGAAATATTATAGTGAAATATTTTGCACTGTTGTCGCATTTATCTTGTTGAAATCCTCCCACAGGTTCTTTTACTACCACATATTTAATTGAGACCCTTTATTTGTTTATTATTTCAATTTAGCTGGAAATACATTGCTACATCATTCAGTAACATTTGCAGAGCCTTATAACAAAAACATTATTACGGTCTCCATTGTGACCAGTGGGATTAATCAACAAATTGTATTATTTATCTTTCTATTTCATTGAACATTGCACATGTTAAAAGCCATTTTTTTACTCAAAATGTGAGTATTACCAAGTCAACTTGTGTTCTTAAAACAATGACAATAAACATAGTTTTATTAGGTTGAAATAATGTGGTTGTGTACTTATTTTTCTGTTACTTATTATGGATTGAAAACTGAAAACCTTAATGCACAGTAACTGAACTCAATATTTTTAAGTTCTGGTAACTTATTATTATATATTTTTTTACAGTGTAGTCTTGCGATCAATCAAAACTTATTTACACGATATACCTCACATTCACCCTCCATTCACATCCTGGTGTTCTCCATTAGGCCTGTAGGTGGAGCTATGACAGCACGTCGTACAGTACACACACCAATGGTGTGTGATGTGTCCAAAAATTAATGGGCAAATGTGAGTGAAATGGTCGCACTGTATGCAGCTGTTTGTCTGCATTGCATCCCCCCCCCCCACCCCCCCCCCCAACTCAGATTTAGGGTTGATACAACCATCATAATAATATTGTTAATAATAACAATAACAATAATGATGTAATAATGTAAAAATTATCATTAAAAAGACCTGATTATGAGAAAAAAAATTTACGATGCATGGAATATTGTTGAGGCACACTAGTTACAACTATATTTCAAACAGGCACTCCATGTCAAAAAGGTTGCTGACCCCTGCTGTAGTTGTAGTTTATTACACGCTAAACATAGCCCATTTAGCTAATTCAGTCTTTTTACATAGAGCGTGAGATAAAACGCGTTATATGCAATAAGCCCAAACCGAAAATGCGATCGTTACAAAACGCTTGGTTTATGTCCGGCAAAGTAAGAAACTGTGATCATTACAGAAACATGTTTCAGGTTCGGTAAAATAGACATAGGGGGTCCTTACCTTAGCCAGAAGGTAATCCAAAAAGAATAATTCCAATGATCCCATCGGCGATCGCGATTACTCGTTTATATGTAATTGCCGCCCTGTAGCTCTCACCTCCATAGCCATGAAGTGCTTCGAGAAGCTAGTAAAGGGCTACATCTGCTCCTCCCTCCCCATCAACATGGACCCCCTGCAATTTGCATACCGCCCCAACAGGTCCACGGAGGACGCCATATCCCATGTGCTGCACACAGCAGCATCACACCTGGACAAGAGGCAGGGGAACTATGTGAGAATGCTATTCATCGACTACAGCTCGGCATTCAATACCATAGTCCCCTCCATACTCATAGCCAAGCTCAGGGACCTGGGCTTGGGCTATGACCTCTGCCAGTGGGTCTTGGACTTCCTGACTGGCAGACCCCAGGTGGTGAGAGCAGGCAACTGCACCTCCTCATCCATCACCCTCAACATAGGGGCCCCCCAGGGCTGTGTTCTGAGTCCCCTCCTCTACTCCCTGTACACACACGACTGTGTGGCTCAGCGGAGTAGCAATACAATCGTCAAATTCGCTGACGACACAGTGGTGGTGGGCCTGATCTCTGCCAACGACGAGAGGGCCTACCTGGAAGAGGTCAAGGTCCTGGCGGGATGGTGCCAGGAAAACAGCCTCTCCCTGAACGTCAGCAAAACAAAGGAGATGATTGTGGACTTCAGGAGGTCGGGGGTCAAGGACTACAGCCCCCTCAGCATCGACGGGGCACCGGTTGAGAGAGTCAACAGCTTCAAGTACCTCGGAGCCTACATATCCGAGGACTTGACATGGACCACACACATTAACAGTGTGGTGAAGAAGGCACGACAACGCCTCTACTTCCTCAGGCGCCTAAGGAAGTTCCAAGTCAGCCAGAAGATCCTTAAGAACTTCTACTCATGTACAATAGAGAGCATCTTGACCGGCAACATCACCTCCTGGTTTGGGAACAGCACTGCAAAAGACCGAAGCAGACTACAAAGAGTGACACGTGCAGCCGAACGCACAATTGGAGGGGGGCTCCCCACCCTCCAGAACATTTACTACAAGCGTTGCAAGGGCAAGGCTAAGAGAATCATTAAAGACTCCAGTCACCCGAACAACTGCCTCTTTGAACTGCTGCGGTCAGGCAAGCGATACCGAAGTCTCAAGGCGAGCACAGAAAGACTCAGAAGTAGCTTCTATCCCCAGGCCATCAGGCTGCTAAACGAACAATGAATGAACACTACACAACAACAACCACCAAACGCACATAGCACACACATCCACACGCACACACTCACTTTAAACAAACACACTGTAGCACCCACTCCACACACTTTATAGCACACACCCACTTTAAACAAACACACTGTAGCACCCACTCCCCACACTTTATATTTATGGATGAAGGATTGCACTACAACTCGTACACCTTACTGTAAATTGTACCTAAAATTGTACCTCATCCCATTTCTGCTTTGCACTAGATAGTACTGTACATTAGTACACTGCATAGTATTGTGTATTGTATATTATATGGTAACTCAGAACATTGTACATATGTCTATACCGAACACTGTGACCTCATTCTCTTCTTCTAAATTCATGCTATATTATGTTATTATGTTATTTGATACTATCTTGTCTAGCACAGTCTCTGGAGCGTAACAGTAAGAAGCATTTTGTATGAAAGTATTCTGTACTTCTGTATGACAACTATTAAAGAACTTGAACTTGAACTTGAACTTGCACATGTTTACGGGACAGTATAGGTTTTGAGGCGAGCAGATCTGCTTGGGATTGCTCTGCAAGAGCTCCTCCCCCTCAGAGCGAGTCTTGATAGTCCAGTTAATTCATTGTCTGTCCTGATCCCTTTCTATCAGCGTTCAAAAGGTAGACGATACTGCCATCTGGTGAGATTCGATCGGCATTGCAATTCCAACGTATGAAGCTTAGGGTTGTCACGATACCAACATTTTTGTTTTGATACTATACCAATATGAATTTCGATACTTTTCCATACTTTCCCTCAAAATCAGGGAAACATAAATTAAAAGCAATGGCATTCAAAATGCTGGAGAACTTTTTTTGCACTCAAAACAGTTGCTGTACAAGGTTTCTGAACCCAGCTTTCTCAACTGTATATATTGGCACTTGGTCCATACAGATGAACTATGTGACTGCCCTGTTGAGCCTTTTATCATCTTTGGACTAATTTGTGTACTTAATATGCTGCTCAAAAAGAGCTTGGAGGATAGGTTGCTTCTGAGTGGGGGGAGTCATTCTCTGTGCACCAAATGCAGCAGACTTCTGTATTTAAAAGAAATTCAAGCGGTAGAACAAGTATGTTATTATTATTATTATACATTTGTCATAGCAGAGGGCCTAATTAGTTTGAGATACCATAAGCTAGACAACATTTAGATGAGTGAGACTGATTAGATATAGCTATATCATAATCTAGAACTAGGTTATGTCATATTGTAGGCTGTTTAACAAAAATTAAATAGATTTCCGTTGTTTTTATACAGTATGTATGAACCATTAAATGGGCAATTGTCAAATCTCTGTATAAATCACGTTTGTGACCTATAGAGATGCATGTGTGCATCAATTAATTTCTGTTGTGGGTAGGCAACAGGGGATGCTGTGTTTACTAGCTTTCAGCACGGCAGTGTAGGCTATGTATAACTTATTATTAGGCTTTTCAATTTATTTTCTATTCTTGCGAATAGCATTATGGACATTTTCTAATGATCGTATAAGGAACTGTAGTCACGAGATCTAGCATAGCTCGTCCAACGAATGTTGGCGTGACTACAGTACTGAGTACTGTAGCATTAACGTAACGTTAGTTATAACCATCGGCAATCGCAGTGAGGATCTTTATTAACGTTAGCTAGCTAGCACATTTTGCATAGAATAAACTCGGCTAACGTTAGCTTATATAGCTAGCGAACTATGTCATTCTAGTTAAAGCTAGCTAGCTAACGTTAATCAATAAAGATCCTCACTGCGATTGCCGATGGTTACGATAACTAACATTACGCTAATGCTACAGTAGCTCCTATGGACAGGTCGGGATGTTTGTCCTTCAAATGTTTCGCCAAGTTTGACGTGTTGCCTCCCTTGGCGAGACAGACTGTGTTAACTGGTTCGCCTTTTTCACCGGCTTTGAAGCCAAAATACTTCCATATGGCACTTCGGGCTCCCACTTTATCAACTAGTTGCAGGTTTTCTGAAGCTGCTGTGGCTGCCATCTCTTCTCTTAAAACCGGAATGGTGATCCGCTATCAATCTCTCTCCATCAGAGCTCTCTCTGCCTCGTTTTCTCTGTTGTGTTTCTTCATTCCAGAAGGTTGATTCCGGTAACGTCACGCACACAACTAGCGCAACGTCACCACTGACAGCAGCGCTGTGCTCCAATAGGAATACATTCGCGGGCATAAATTAATAAATACATATATATATATATATATATATATTTTTTTTTTTCAAATGCAGTATAGTAGTGTTACCGGTATACCGTGCAACCCTAATGTACCGGTAGCTGTGCCACAGTGATTCAGAGAGCCCCGGCCGAGTGTGTAGAACGGGGATCAAAGGAAAAAGATCAAATGATCTAATAACGAGTATACTTGTTATTGGCTGTCAAGTGTTGGCGGCCAATAACGAGTATACTTGTGATTGGCGGCCAATGAGTTAAAGGAACCCGCCGACATTATGGGAAATGCATCTACCGTCTTCTCCAGAGTCAGACGAGATGGATAGGATACCAATATCCGCCTGCAAGCTAGCCTAGCTTAGCACAAATGAATGGAAGCGGATACGGACCAACTAGCCTAGCTTAAAATTCCAGGAGAGGTGTTTTTGGCTAGCTGATCCATATCCGCTTGCATTAATTTGTGCTAAGCTAGGCTAGCTTGCAGCCGGATAGGAAATTGGTATCTATCTTGTCTGACTCTGGAGAAGACTGTAAGCACACATTTCACCAGGGAGGCTTCGGCCCTGATCTGACCCCTAGTGGAGAGACTTGTCTGGTACAACGGAAAATACGCAGGCAAGTATGTGAACAATGCCATTCACAACGCCGTCGCTCGTCTACCGGTAATGAATGGTTAAAAGCAGCCGCTCGTCTACCGTTAATGCAATGGTTAAAAGCAAGTGCACTGAGACCCATACTCTGTTCTCGATACCCAATCCCTACATACGTATAAATGTAGTTATGTGAAAGAGGAACAGTTTGCACACAAACACTCCAAAAGTCTGGCTGACGTTGGTGAGAGAGACACATTCTGCCTGTGGTATTGGCAGAACACACAAACTATTGTGACTAGTGCTGTCAGGCCATTAAAAATATTAATCTAATTAATTACAGGATTTGTAATTAATTGGGCGGCTAGGTGGCGCTCGCCACCAACGCAGGAGATGCTGGGTTCGAGCCCAGCTCTCGGCCTTGCTACCAGCTTGGGCTGGTCGTTCATACTAATACAATTGGCAGTATTAGGGGGTGGGAAGCTGGTGGGTGGGGATCGGACGTTGTGGACAGCGACTCCTACAGGTCGGTTGGTGCGCCTGCGCAGTAGAATCAGGAAGCGACGGGGGCGGCGTGTCCCTCCCACGCAGACCCTCGCCGCTGAGAGATCGCGCTGTGCAGGTGAAAAGATGCGACGGCTGCTTCCTCGAGTACCGGAGGGGACACGTGATGCAAGGCTTCGTCCACATTGCAGCCGACCAGTGGGAGGCATGGCCTAACAGCGTTCGAGACAGGGGAGGGTAGAATTGGACAATACGAAATTGGGGAAGGGAGAAAAAAATTGAAAATGGGGAGAAAAAGTAGAAGAAAAAAAATGATTTGTAATTAATTAATCTAATTAATCACATTTTAATCGCATAACCATTTTAGGCCTGATATTCTATATTCTATAATCATATTTCAAATTGCATGTGTCCGGATGGCAGAATTCAGTACTGTATCTACAAAACATTCTGTTTAATCATCTTCCATTCATTAATTTGCTTAGATTTTTCAGGTCTGGTCAATTTTAGCATGGTGTTATTCACAGTCAAAGATAATAAAAAAAAATGTAATTGATATTCTCATTTGGTTCATTACAATTTACTCAAGCCTAGTAACAGACACAGTATTTCTGACACTGGGAATACATTCCCTGAGATCCATAGATGTCCCTAGAATCAGATACCAAGAACATGCAAATGGACCATATTAAAAAAAAGTCTGTAATGTGTATTCGATGTTCTTATGGAATGAATGAATTTATGAATTAAATAAAAAATATTTAAAAAATAAAATAAAGAAGATTTCTTATTTTTTTTTAAATAAATTTTTAGTTAATTTTCATAACACGATAATTTGCTGTGTAATTAATTAATCTAATTAACGCGATAAACTGACAGCCCTAATTGTGACACATTGTTTTTGACGCATTCGACCACGTCGTCGTTGTTGTCATTTCTCTCGTTCTAATGAGTCTCTCTTGTCACTTCAGTCTGATTTCAACGAGAAGGACACGTTTTATATCTTCAACCACGTGGACATCATCATCCTCTACCACGTCGTGGAGAACGAGCAGCTCGGAGCGCGACTGGTCGCCGCCAAGATGGAACCCAAGAGGTAACCGATTGAGACAGCTACCCATGGCCAATCGGACGGATGGAATTCAATATGCGCCCAGTGATACTCTTCCAACTGTGTTTATGAATTGAGGCCGTCGTTAACCTTTTCACTGCCACACTACAGAAGGCGAACGTCGGTTGTGTGATAGTAAAGGGTTAACCTTCTGTCGTGTGGCAGTGAAAGGGTTAAATGCAGATGAAGTGGAATTCACTATATTTACTGTGTTTTTGTTTTGTATTACTCTATGTTTTACCCCCCCCTCTATCTCTCTCTTTCTTTCTCTCTCTACACCTCCTCTTGCTCTCTACACCTCTGTCTTCTCTCTCTCTCTCTCTCTCTCTCTCTCTCTCTCTCTCTCTCTCTCTCTCTCTCTCTCGACACCCCTCTCTATACCTCTCTCTCTACACCCCTCTCTCTACACCCCTCTCTCTGTCTCTCTCTCTCCCTCACTTTCTCCCTTTGTCTCTCTCTCTCTCTCTCTCTCTCTCTCTCTCTCTCTCTCTCTCTCTCTCTCTCTCTCTCTCTCTCTCTCTCTCTCTCTCTCTCTCTCTCTCTCTCTCTCTCTCTCTCTCTCTCTCTCTCAGTTATAAACACACTACTTTAGATAAGCCAGACTGTGCCGGCGGGCCGATGTTCATAAGCAACAAATACAGTGGAGAGCTTAAGATCCCCTACACCTACTCAGTCAGCTTCGTGGTACGTACACCTGTGTGTGTGTGTGTGCGCACCGATCACAGCATATTTTAATTGATCGGTATCAGCTATATTTAGATAAAATAAATGAAAACCATTAACACGTTGGGTGCCACGTCTTTTTTGGGCCCCATCTATGCACTGCCACGCTTTAAAAGATAGGAGTCCGTCACCTTGTTTGTAGAGCTATAACTATATTCTATATTATAGCTATGGATATAATACTATGGTCATTTGACAGGGACTTTCTTCCGGTCAAGATGCAAAAAAGAGAAAATTTTTCCATCCATACATTCGCGCGTTATACCGTGGTGGATATAAGTATGTTTTTAGATCGGTCTGGGGTCATTCCCGAAATGCTGAGGAATAGCCGTATGCATGTATCTATGTAACTATAACCGTTGCCATTTCTTGCCTGGACCCGCTATTATTCTCAAATCAAATCTATATCATAGGTATTATGTTTCGTCATGAATGCATGAAAGGCGGGGGTAATTTTTTTATGCTTTGATCGTCACCAACGGCATACGTTGTGGACTAACGTTACACACACACACACGTTCGGATCGAGGTGAAGACATGCTTGGATCAACGCAAGATTGATATCATATAGCCCTTACCTTGACTAGGATGTACCTCAAAAAGAATATTCCAATTATCTGATCGCGATTCCAAGTATTGATGTCGATCGTGTCGCTAACATAATCCACCACACATCATGCATCTGGAGCATTTGATTCTTCTCAATCCGACCGCTATAACCACTCCCCTTGCCCGAAAAAAAAATAACTACCCGGAGACATTAGATCGACGCACAGGCCAAGATACAAGGTTTCAAAGGGTGCTCGATACCGCCGTCTAGCTGGATGCGGCCGGTATTGCACTTTGGCAACCTCAAACTCATTCCCTATGGTAACACCAGGCTCCCTGGATGGATAATGAATACAAATATATAAAAAAAAATAAAGAAAAACGACCCAGAAACGTAAAACGCCGCTTTTGGCACTCTACGGTCGGGGCCCAGAAACATATTAAGCCGCTTTTGGCACCCAAAGTGTTAACTCATTTTGCGCCTTGAGGTCGCTGTTTACCTTGTGGTAAGAAGGCCAGTGCTCTGTTCAATGGGATAATGCCGGTGTTTGCGAGTGCTAAAACTATATTAAATATTATAGCTATGGATCTAATAAACACGTCGATTGTCAGTGAGTTTCTTCCGGTCAACATGCAAAAAACAGAAAAAAATTTCATACATACATTTCCGTTTTATACCGTGGTGAATATGAGTATAGTTTTAGAGTGATCCTGTCAAATCCCAATAACCCCAGCAAACGGCGCTTCAATGTATTTTCTTAGAAATCGTGCCATTTGTCGCTTGATTTATGAATCGTTCTGAAATAAACGCTAGATTATCGGTATTATATGTTTCATCATGCGCGCACGGAAGCGGGGGCTGAAAAAACGCCCCTCCGTGCTTTGGTCAACACCAACAGCACGCACCCACACACACAGACACTTGTGATCGTTACGAAAGAAACATCGGATTAACCCAAGATTGGTAACATAGAGTCCTTACCTCACATTAATTGATCCAATTCCTGATCGCCATTCCAAATATTGATCGTGTTTATTGATCCAACGTTTCTCAACCAAAACACATGAATCCACGCTGCTCCAGTGTCCCCCAATCCGTGTGTTATAACGTTACTCTTGCCCGAGAAGGAAAACCAGGACCGGACTTCTTAGATCGATGCACAGCCCCAGCCAGAGGGATTCCAATTATGTGCAATACTGGCCGCAAGGCATTAGGCGGCGGTATTGGCCTTTTGCGAGCTCAGACCCATTCCCAACGATAATGTCAGGCTGGATGGATGAAAAATGAATGGATATAGCGAATAAAAGAAATAACGATTAAAACCCGACTTTTCTTGTGATTGGCGCTCAAGCGATGGTGAGTTAACCCGACTTTTTTCGTCATTGGCGCTGAAACAGTTAAGGGATGTCCGATATTATCGGCCGAAATTGGCATTAAAGGGGAGATGAAGCGTTAAACAATATGAGCCTAGTTTGTTTGTTGTGTACCTTGGGTAAGACATGGTCCTATAATCAAATGTGAAATCCTGCTTATTTGTCTGAAAACTCAAATGTAATTTCCCCGTTTTTGCCATGGGCGCCGCCATTTTAGATTTAGCTGGATGGTGACGTCACGGTGATGGTTTGGGCTGGGTCCGGTTTACAGTGCTGGTTAGATAGCTATGTAAATATGGAGTGTCGTGAAAGTCAGTCAGTAAATTGTCAACCAAATGTAACGTTACCTACAGAAAAAAATTTTTTTAGGTTATAGGCCTTTTAAAACAGACTAAACTTAGTTTTGGCTTCTTGAGTTCACATTTCTTTGGTTTGCAGTGGTGCATCTGCGGGCCAATGTTCCGAGACATATTACATTTGATTTGTTAGGCTATTTGAATACACCAGCCCTAAATGGTGGATTCAAATATATAAATATGTCTCGGAACATTGGCGGGGACACTGGACAGCCAGCTGAAGCGCGCCGTGGGCCATACATCCCAAACGTTGTAATCCTGCGTCTTGACCACGTTTCGGGCATTATCTCGGAGTATGACATGAATATTTTTTTTCGGAATATGCCACGTCTGGAACATATTCTCGAATGCTGTTGCCAGCGCTGCAGCCTGCAGCAGTATGGGAGCCGGAGAACTCTTGGGAATGCAGGAGCGCCTTACAGAGTTGGAAGTCGCGTCAACCCACTGAGCTGTCAAACTCAGCATTGACATGGGGCTGACATCAGAGCTCCAAATATCACTGGTAAAGCTAATTGAAGAAACGTCTTCTTTCAGAAGGCTATCAATGTGCGAATTCACTGCCTGGTAGAGCTCGGGTACAGGGCAATGTCTGGAAAATATGTGCGACCTGGGAGAGTGTAACGTGGTCGTGGAGCCCTATTATTATTATCTCTATATACCGTAATTCCTCTAATAGTAACCCCGGCTTGTATTTGTTTCAACTGTAGCGGATACCAGGCTTGTATTAGGAGGAGGCATGTATAAGAGAGAGGCCTATATTTCTAATTTTCAAACCGATCATAATGAATAAATCAACATTTTGTCTCAGTTTGAACCCAGTCAAATGTACTGGGTTCATTTATTGAAACCAAGTACTGTATGAAATACGGTAGTAAACAGTGCAATTACAGGTGGTCAAAAAAAGTTAAATAAAGTAAAATAGTGCAATCACAATACTGGTATAATAATAATAATAATAATAATAATAATAATAATAATAATAATAATAATAATAATAATAATAATAATAATAATAATAATAAATAATAATAATAATAATAATAATAATAATAATAATAATAATAATAATAATAATAATAATAATAATAATAATAATAACTTCGTTTTATACAATTCTGAGGTAGGCTTGCTCTCTTGGTAAACATTAACACCATACCATTATATGGTATTTACTGCACAGCCAGGCCAGCATATAACAACAATAACAAAATATACCCGGCTTGTATTAGGAGGCCGGCTTATAATTGCTTAGCTCAACAGCGCACCCGGTCATTAATAGAGACCCGGTTTTTAATTGAATACCGGTTACTATTAGAGGAATTACGGTATATATATATTGTTTTATTTGTAAGATATATATTTACTGTTGACCTGTTTTATTGTTGTATTGGAAACGGAGACAAAGTTATACCGTTAGTTTTGTATACAGCCGAGCCACTCGCGGAGAAAAAGATAACCGTTAGTTGGAGAATAAAAGTGAGGAGAGAGAGGTGTTTTGCTACAGCGCTGTGTAACGTTGGTGTTGTGGTGTCGCCAAGGGAGAGGAGGGAGGGATATAACTACTCCTGCATCGATCTGCCGACGACGACGGGCAGGGGATAACGGAGCCAGAATAGACCTTTAGACTGAGTTCGGTTGAGGCTGAACTCATATAGCAACCAACAGACTTTAGGTGATAGCCTAATCTATACCTTTCTGTTGAACTCATTCTAATTATTAATCTTAGGGATGCACCGAATATTCGGCCGCCGATAATTATCGGCCGAAAATGGCCAAAAAGGCTCTTTCGGCTTTCGGCCGAAAGGGTTTTAGCACCGAAAATATATCACCGAATGTCAAAGAACAGGGACGTTCGTAACCTACCTAACGTGTTGTTGTGATGACGTAATCAAAACGCGGCTTCAGTCATTACATGCGCAACGTGAGCTCTTCAGTCCTGCATTCTGCAGCCTGTGATAACTCCTCTTGGGACTCGGGAGTCGCGCTGTTTCTATGTAAACTCTGCGCGCAACGTGTCCAATAAATGCGTCTTTAACATGCTTTATATCCTCACCATTACTATATGCCTGTCGCGGTTAAAAACCTTTTTAATTAACGTTAGCGTTAAGCTAGCTAACAAGGCTTCCGGTCCTCTTTCTCGTCTCTCTTAAAGCTACGTCATCCCCCGCTAATAGTCACGGGAGATGTAGTAAATACAACAGTCCTTCCATGTAGGCTAGAATGCCATGAATTATGACAGTAGTTCAAGTTTCTTTATTAGTTGTCATACAAAAATACAGAGTACTTTTATATAAAATGCTTACTGTAGCCACTACAGTAACATCATTAAGTCTGCTATAAGCTATTCTCCCTCTCATGTGTGCAGATCTTTATGCAGTTTTAAAGCACATTGGCTTTGTTCTGAATGCACTTTGTTGTAGTTATCCTACAGAGAAAAGAAAATGCACTTGACTTTAATGCACATTTTGTTGTATGCAAAGAGAAAATGTTTAAATTGTACAATCTTTCAGCAGTCAGTCTGGAATTAATGTATGCATTCAAAAGTGCTGAATAAATGTTTTATGGACCCATAATAGTGATTATTAATATTATTTAAGTTAAGTTTTGCCATAATCATGTCTTTTGTCATAATCAGGTAGCTGAAAAAAATAATTATACATTATATATATATTTCTATTAATCATTTTTGACCTTTCGGTTTTCGGCCAACTGTTTCCTATTTTCGGTATCGGTTTCGGCCAAGAATTTCCCATTCGGTGCATCCCTAATTAATCTGGACCTTCAGAACATGCAGTATTATTAATTTGCTCAAATGTTGTGGCCTCACACAGTGCCAACTGCAGGTCTCGCCATCTCAGGTGCCAACTGCAGGTCTCGCCATCTCAAAGATGACAGAGCATGCATAATGCAGCAACCCCCTGTTGGGGTTGCTCAATACTGTAAAATATTACATAAATGTGTTTTTATGAATAACTATATTTGAGGAGCCTAATAATATTGCTACAGCGTGCAATTCTCTAAGGTGGGAGGCTCCGCCTCCGGGCGAAACCATCTCCGTGACGTCAGCAACAAAATGGCGGCGCCCATGTTGATTTATGCTACATAAATGGACATAACAAATCGTTTTTTCTTAGAAACGCCTTATTTTAATAACGTGATCTAAATATAACGTGATCTAAATACTAATTTGATGCTATGACTATGTTTATATCGCTATGCTTCATCTCCACTTTAAAATGTAATATCGGAAATTATCGGTATCGGTTTTCAATTTTCTTTTTAATAATAATTGAAAAGAAATATACATTTATTTAACCTTTATTTACCCAGGCAAGCAAGTAAGAACAAATTCATTTTTTTTAAAGATTTATTTTTGAGCGTTTATCGCTTTTTACTACTGGGCAGTCCAGTAGAGAGGAAGAGAGGAGGAACGGGAGACAGAGTGGGGGGAAGACATTCGGCAAATAACGACGGGTCTGGGAATCGAACCCAGCGTGTTATGTGGTTCGCCACTGGGGCGCCGTAAGAACAAATCCTTATTTAATTTATGGTCAAAAGTATGCATAATGTTGTGTTAATTCCACGACAAGAGATATGTAATGTTAATTACCTGAAATTATTCAGTTTTTTGGGGTGAAAACCCGCATATCGGTATCGGTTGATATCAGTATCGGAAATTAAGAGTTGGACAATATCGGTATATCGGATATCGGTAAAAAAGTGAATATCGAACATCCCTAGTTTAAACAGAGCTACTGAAGCATACGTTACGTACATTAGATTGGTTTTACTAACCGGATCAGGGGGAAAAAATTACTTGATGGTGACGTCATCCCTAAAGAGATCAGTAGTCACAACATTGTGTGATCAAACAAGTAGTGTTTGGTCAGTGAGTGTGTATCAGTGCGTCCCCTGAGTGTGAACTCGTGTGTGTGTGTGTGTGTGTGTGCGCGTGTGTGTGTCTGCGTGTGTGTGTGTAGGAGGACAAGACCATTCGCTGGGCGTCACGATGGGACTATATTCTGGAGTCCATGCCTCATACCAACATACAGTGGTTCAGGTGAGAGACACACACGCGCGCACACACACACACACATACACACACTTTGAGTTTGTCCCTCCCTCTTTCTCTGTGACATTGGACGCCACCGCGATATGCGTGATGTGTTGTTAAAAGCGCAACGCTGTAATATATAGGAATACGTGGCAGTGTTTGCAGGGCTATAACTATATTCTATATTATAGCTATGGATACAATACTATGGCCCATTTGACATCACCTATCTATCGTTCAATATGAGAAAAAAAAATGCTATGACTATAGTTTTAGAATAATCCTGTCTAATCCCAGAAAACAACGCTATGTAGCAATACGTGCAATTCACAAAAAACATTGTAATTTCTCGCCTGTACACGCTACTATTTTGAAATCACATCTATATTATCGGTATTATGTTTCATCATGAATGCATGAAAGGGTGGGGGGGGGGTAGTTTTTTGATGCTTTGATCGTCACCAACGGCACAGAAGAGCATCACGGTGCAACGCTCTTGATGGGTCTATGAGAATGGGCTGAAGGTTCTTTATGTAGATCTCCTGTTGCACAAGCACTTCTCCACCTACTGTGGAAAGTTCCATCCCCACGTAGCGAAAGTTGTCCTGTTCCTCACGTCCCACCTGGAAAACTGTTTTGAGGTGGGGGATGGTCGTCGTGGCAAATGCGTGTGAGCCACCCCAGATGAAATCATCCACATGACAGGCAAGAACACCAATCACACTACAGTCTTCATCAAGCCAGTAGAAGACAGCGGGATCAACATGTGACATAGTGGCCCCTGTTTCGAGCATCGTTGCTTTTACTCTGTTGTACCAGTAGAGGGAGGCATTAGCGAGTCCATAGACACATTTCTTCAGCTTCCACAGTGTTCCGTCACTTTTATCCTCAGGAGGAGGGCGGATGTGGATATCCCGAGACAGCTCCATTCCTTGAAGAAAAGCTGACTTGATGTCCATAGAGTTCAATGTCCATGTTTTCTGACACAGGACTGACATGAGTAATCTAAGGGACTCTGATGAGCATGTAGGTTAGTCCTTCTGTAGATTTTGAGTGTTGAATTCTTCAAAACCCCTAGCCACCAGCCGCACTTTTGGTATGATACCATCAGGGGTTTCTTTAAGCGTACACACCAGTAGCGGCTGCTGACAATTATTTTTGGTGAAGCACAAATTATTATATTATATTATATATTAAATTATATTTGTAAAACATCCCCCACTGTGTGTGTCAGTGGTCAGTGGACACAGATGAAAACATATTAACATTAGGTGACGGCGCACCTGACCAGACACAGATGCAAAAAATTACATATTCGGTGACGGCGCACCTGACCAGACACGGATGCAAAAAATTACATATTTGGAGACGGCACACCTGACCAGACAGATGAAAACATATTAGGTGACGTGTGACGGCACACCTAACCAGACACAGATCAAAACATATTAGGTGAGCGGTTAGGTGGCGTAGCGGAGATTGCGTTCGTCACCAACCCCGGAGCTGTGAGCTGGATTCGCCTGTTCGAATCCAGCTCACAGCTCCGGGGTTGTCACCAGCTTGGCTGGCCGTTCACACTAATGCAATTGGCAGTATTAGAGGGTGGGAGAAGCTGGCGGGGTGGGTCCGGGTCGTTGTAAACAGCGACTCCTACAGTTCGGTCGGGGCGCCTGCTAAGCGCGGATGGGACCTGAGTGGGATAGTGTGATCCTTCCACACGCTACGCCCTCTCGGAGAATATCCGCGCTGACAGGTGAAAAGAAGCGGTTGATTGGCTGGACGTGTGTCGGAGGAAGCACGTGATAGCCTCCACTCTCCCAGATGATCTGACTGTGGGGGGTAAGTGCGCAGCGACCAGGAAGGGGATTGGGAATTGGCATAACGACTAACATTGGGATGGGAGAAAATCGGAGGAAAATGGAGGGGGGAAAATATATTAAAAAAAAAAAAGAAAAAAAACATATTAGGTGACAGCGCACCTGACCAGATCAAAACATATTAGGTGACAGCGCACCTGACCAGATCAAAACATATTAGGTGACAGCGCACCTGACCGGATCAAAACATATAGGTGACAAGGAAAAGGAAAGATGAAATTACCTACCTGGGTTCCATCCTAGAGGCAAATCTTTCCTGTGACAAAATGGGATCCAATGTAATAAAACTAAGTCAACCAACGAACTAGATTCCTGTACCGGATCTCCTCTCTGGTAAACAAGAATACCTTGAAGTAGGGATGCCCCGATCGATCGGCCACCGATCGTTATCGGCCGATAATCAGTATAAATATGCGATCGGTGATCGGTGATAATGCTTTATTTTCGCCGATCGTCAAAACTGATCTCACTCGCTGAGTTCTGTCTCAGACACCGGGTGGTGCGGCGTCTGCTCATCCCTCCAGCCCCTCCCGCACGCATGTAAACACGGGTCTAGTCTAGTGGGACGGGAGGACGGCGTCTCCCTGAGCTAACGTTAGCTACCGTTACAAAATGACCCAGTCAACTATTCACTTTTAGTTTAATACATGATGAGGCATTGTCTAACCGAACGGTATCTAGCCGGCTAGCTACTGATAGCACCTGATATCAACAAATGCTCCAGCAATAGTCTAGTAGAGACGTGTATGATAGCTCTGTTAGCTCACGTTAGCGCAAGTTAGTTCACTGTTCAAAACGAAATGTCCCATTGAACTAAATAGTTCACTGAGGCGTTGTATTAACGTTATATATCCGGCTAGCAGTAGCTACAGATAGATCCTGATATCAATGTCTTATAACACTGATTCGACGCGTATTCGAGCTGAGGGCTTGCTGAGCACCGTAACGTTATACCAATAGGTCCAGCTGCAGCGCAGGAGAATCCTGGCCGTAGCTCGAGGCTACTCGAGTATAGGGTCCAGCTGCAGCTCCGGAGAATCCTGGCCGTAGCTGGAGGCTACTAGAGTACACACAGACAGTGGAGCTTGTTGCGTTGCGTGGTGGCGATGTCTCGCAGATAATACAAGTACAAGTCTAATTATATAATATATATATTTTATTAAAAAATAAATAAAAAATGTATATAAAATAAAAAAATAAAATTTAATCAAAAACGATCTGTATCGGATCGGTATCGGCCGATATGGCTCACGACGATCGGTGATCGGTATCGGTGGCAAAAAACGTGATCGGGGCATCCCTGGCAGGAGCACTCATTCAAGGGTACTACGACTATGCTTGCACCTCATGGTACCCAAAGCACCTCAAAGGCACTAAAAACAAGATTACAAACATCACAAAACAAACTGGTCAGACTACTGCTTGACCTTACTCCTAAAACCCACCTCACCCCTGCCCATTTTGACAACCTAGGATGGCTTAGAGCAGGGGTGGCCAACCCGCGGCTCGCGAGCCGCATGCGGCTCTTTGCCTGTCAATGTTTGCCTCTTCCATCCATAAAAAAATGTATAATTAAAAAAAAAAATGTATGTCACTCATTCCATAAGGACGTAGAATAAACATTTACAATTTTTTTTTAAATGGACCATTTGCATGTTCTTGGTATCTGGATCTAGGGACATATATGGATCAGTGTCAGAAATAGTGTGTCTGTTACTAGGCTTGAGTAAATTGTAATGAACCAAAGGAGAATATCAATTCTATTTAAAAAAAAATTATATTTGACTGTGAATAACACCATGCTAAAATTGACCAGACCTGAAAAATCTAAGCAAATGAATAAAGGGAAGATGATTAAACAGAAGGTTTTGTAGATACAGTACTGAATTCTGCCATCTTTTTTATAATGTAAATTTCTCCACCATTTTTCATCGTATTGCAACACCGTTTTTTTTTTGCAAGACGTTCACAGAAAGGTAGAGAAACTAACTGCATTCTGTTTTATGGCAATAACGTTCAGGTTTGTGGGAGATAATCCCAAAAAATAAGAGAAATAAAAAAGTAAATCCAGAAGTCAGATGATTGACGGGGGCTGGTGTGAGCTGGGTAGGGTAGTTTTTCGAAATTCGAAAGCCCTGAGTCTCTTCCTTCAAAAGACTACACTCACTTTTGGCTGTGCCACTTCCTCCTGTCAATATGCGCCGGTTTCCGACTCAATGCCCTTAGATTTCTATAATCTTATATTTCACTAATAACAGTTAAAATAATTGGTAAACAAAAGTAATGCTGAAAATATACACGTTTACTGTATATCTCGGGCTTAAGAGGTTAACCCTGTGAGGCCCAAATTAAAAAGACATTAGCAACTTCAGAGGCCAGAGGGTGGGACATATAAACACATTTACTATCAAATAGCATTGTGAGGCTGAACAACAGGACCAATTGACTATACATGTGCTTAAATTTTTTTTAAATAAACATTCTTTTTTTTAAATGGCTAAAAGTGATTTTGTAATTTTGCAACCGTGGGTCTCACAGGGTACTTTTAACCCTGTGAGGCCCAAATAAAAAAGACATTAGCAACTTCAGAGGCCAGAGGGTGAGACCTATAAACACATGAAGGGTGCCGTGAGTGAAAAAAAAGTTGAGAAACGCTGGTATATGGTGTGGCTCTTTGTGGTACCACAGTAATTTTTGTGGCTCTTAGTCTCTGACTGGTTGGCCACCCCTGGCTTAGAGTATACGACAGAGTACAGCAACTTGCAATGGGCCTGGTCTACAAGATACACTACTACACCACTAAGATACCCATGTGCATGTCGAAATACTTCCCAAAGGTCAGTGAATACCACGACACCAGAGGGAGTTCCACAAATCATGTTCAACCCAGATAAAATCATTTAAAAAGTTTTAAAAAAAATAATAAAAGAAATGTAATAGCTTTTTTATTTTTTATAAAAAAAATCATCATAACTTAGAAATGAGATTGCATAGGTCTATGAATCGAGATCGCGATTTTGTTTCGATTAATTGCCCAGCCCTACTGTGTACAGTAAGTTAGCTTGGTGATCATCATTGTGATGTAATATAAGCTAAGCTAAAGGTAGCTAACAAATTGGCTAGCTACTGTTAGCATACAAGCTTTTACAAACACTGTACTTACTTTTTCATCCTCAACTTTTTTTATGATCCAGATGCATAAGTCCTCTCCATGTTGCTGATTTATACTTCGTTCCTTTGGTGCAAAGTTTCATTTAGCCTACAGTGATACTGCCTACACAGTAATGTTACTGACTGTACAGGGCTCTCCAAGCCCTCTCAAAGCAGGAAATAGGAAATAGGAAATGGTGTTCTCTGATTGGTGTAAAAAAAGTGTCAGAACTGTCAATCATTCAAGCCCCATTCAAATGAATGAGTGAGTCTAAGTCTCACGGGTGTGCACTTAGACCAGTTACTGTCCAATCAAAGGTGCTATTTCGCTGCCATTCACTTACATTAGCTAGTGAGGCACTTGAGGAATGTGCCTCACTACTAGCCAATGTAAGTGATTGGGAGCTGTGTATCACTTGAAAAAAAAAATATCACTGGCATTTCTTTTTCACAGAGGAATACATTTCTAATAAAAGAAATTAAAATAAAAAACTGAAAGAAATGAAACAGGGGAAATCACCAGGTTTCGATGGTATCCCACCGGAGCTGTACTTGACCTTTTGGAAAGAGTTGGGTCCATTACTACTCGATGTTCCAACAAGCCATTATGAAAGGGAGTTTTAATAGAGACATAAGTACAGCAATTATCATACTGATACAGAAAAAAGGAAAGGATGGAAACGTCTGTGCTAACTATCGCCCACTGTCCCTTCTTAATGGAGACTTAAAATTATATGCCAAGGTCCTCGCACGGCATCTAGAGACGATACTGCCAATATTGTTCCACCCAGACCAAACTGGATTAGTTAAACAAAGATTTGCATCAGATAATTTAAGACGACTTTTACACATTATTGACAAAGCTCCAAAAATATCACCATGCGCAGTGTTGTCCCTTGACGCCGAAAAGGCCTTCGATAGGCTGGAATGGGAGTACTTATGGCACACCATGAAGAATATGGCATTTGGAGACACATTTATAAATATGCTCAAAATCTTATATCATAATCCAACGGCCATGGTTATCACATCCAATCAGTGTTCCACACCCTTCCCTATCAGACGTAGCATCAGGCAGGGTTGCCCCGCCTCCGCACTATTATTTGCGTTATCTCTCGAACCCTTGGCCCAAAAAATTTGAAATTGTGCCGAAATAAAACCCATAATAGTAAATAACACTTACCATACACTAACCCATCGACTTCCACCCGCTACCTCTGCCAATTGAGATAGTATGACGACTGGCCCAAGCCGGAGGCAATGCTGACATCGGGATTCGAGACCGGAGTCTCTTGCATTGGTGACTAGCGCAATCTCCGCTGCGCCACCCAGCCGCCCTCCATAAGTCATATATTAACCCATTCTCCGCCAAAATAGCTGTTCAGCGTTATTGCCCGCCATGCGTTGTGTGCCAATATCGCTGTACAGCGTGTTTCAAGTTCATATTTCATATTTTCGTCATGGAATTCATATTTCACCCAAGGAGCCTTGTCATATGCTGCGGGAGCCATCACAACTCTGCAACGCTTCAATACTGCCACCTGGTGGCTGATCGGCGAGTTGCAACCGGAAGTCGATCTCTTGGGTTTCCGGTACGTCTCACTATTCCGTCCGGGCACTCGTTTATCGTCCCTGGACTCAAGACACACACCGTGGATATCGATCCGTTGCCATAACTCAATAATCCACGTGATTTAGGCGTATATTAGTATTATACAAACCGGAACTGGATCGCATCGATCCACATCACATAACTGGGATATGTTTGCTCCACTCTCATCGCCCATCGCTACGAGGAAGCTGCCGTGAGTTTCAGCGTTTTTCTTTAGCATTTTCGATACAAACTGCTCTGATCTATATATCACCCATACTACATAAATCATTTAACGTCGGTCACGGAATTATAAACGACCCCCCCCCCCCCTCCGTTCACCCGCGGATGATCAGTCATAACGCTTAGGACCATGTACAGTTGAAATCTTTTATATAACGTTGATCGGTATCAAACGGCATTTGATAATCTAATATATGCATTTATGTCTATATCTCACGTTCTAGGAAATACTGCAGAAAACGATAAAAACATATTTATACTCTAGATGGTATTTTCGTATGAATGTGTGAATGAAAAAGTTAAACGTTCCTACATCCTGAACGATAGCTAATCGATGTTGAATGGGCCATAGTAATGTCAATTTAGCAATACAATTTAAAAAGTTATAGCCCTGCAAAGAAGGTGAACATCTCCATAGATTTTTTTTTTTTTTTTATGTTGTGTTATGTTTTATTCTATTTAATTTTTTTTAATAATTTTTTTAAACAACAACAAATTAGACACACAAGCATTAACAGTAAACATCCAATGAAATCACCATTTGAATCATTATAAATGTAGTTTACGAGATATATACCTAATACTTGCTATCTAATACCATACATACATATGCTCCTGCTCGCTCACCCCCCCCCCCCGGACCCCCACTTGGATAATCCATCCATTTTCATTTGTTTCTAACCAGGCACTACACTTCATATGCTAGCTTTTATTCTCTCTACCACTTCTAACCAGATTGCAATGTTGGTTTCACTGACACCTAAAATTCTTGCTGTAGATATTTCTAGATAAATCACATCGAGATAGGTAAGAACCCATACCTTCCGGCAAATTTTTTCCGGTTGAATCCATCGTGATGCTATCAGCTTTTTAGCAGCTGTGAGACCGGATAAAACTAGTCTCTTTAGCTGTATAGGGGCTGCAAACTGAAATACATCATTCAACAGCAATACAGAGGGATGTACAGGTATGTTCAGAAATAAGAATACTGATAATTACTGGGACACTTCTTTCCAGAATATCTTAACCGGTGGGCAATCCCGATACATGTGCATAAATGTACCCTCATCCCCATTTGTACATAAGGAACATAGGGAGTCTTGTTTAAGTCCCATTCTGTTCAATCTTATAGGAGTCAGGTATGTCCTATGAATATAATTAAGATTAATTTGTTGATGGTCCGGGTTATGTGACGCAATTCGAACGTTTGCCCAGACTTCTTGCCAATCAAAATCTATTTCCAAGTCTGGTATATCCCTCCTCCAGACTGAGTCTAGGGGGAGGATTCCATACGAAGACGTTAGTAAGTGATGATAAAAATCAGATACGAAGCCTCTCGATGTCTCTCTTTCATAGAAGAATTTGTGATATCTGTGGTGCTCAATTGGTATCCTTAATGGGACTCCATGAGCCTTCAAACAATCCAATAACTGTGCGTAAAAATAATATGTGGAACTGGTGAGTTTTTTTTTTATCTTATGTTGTGGGACTTGTACAGCACTTTGGTAAACTTTGTTGTTTTTAAATGTGCTCTATAAATAAAGTGGATTGGATTAATGAATTAAGTAGCCCCTTTCGTGACTGTGACACAGCCAACACGGCTGTGTGATTTAATTCAAGGTGGATCACTGTTGTCGTTTGAACAACTTCAGATTTCATGGGAACTACCAATCCCCCAAATCAAGAATGTTTAAGATGAATGAAGTAAGATTTTGATTATTTGAAATATGGCCTGTGTAGAATGTGTAGAATAAAAATTGCACAGAATTATGTCAGTCTACAATGTCCGGCAATGTAGACCTTGTAGACTCCACTACAGACCAATTATCAGTGAATGTTCATGCATTTTTAAGAAGGGCTACTTCCACAAAAAAACAAAGAACTCACAAAAACATCTCAGTAGCACCTTATCTAAATGTTCTATTTCATATATGGAGATTCATATTTATTTATGTATTGCATGCATTTCTACATTTTATTTCCTATTTTGTTTATTCATCCCAGTATCTTTCTTTCTTATGTGTGGAATTCTACAAGGCATTTACATTTAGTCATTTAGCTGACGCTTTTATCCAAAGCGACTTACAAGTTCTGTACGACAGGTCATCAGGAAGGATACAACTCTATCAGCTGAGTAACAATATTCATCAAAGTGTTGCGTGTTACAGTGTAGGTTAGTTTATTAGGACAAGTGCATGACAGTAAGGTTAGTTAGGGTTAGATTTTTTTTATTTTATTTCAGATAATGGTTGAAGAAGTGCGTATTTAGTCGACGGCGAAAGATTGGACGGGATTCGGCTGTCCTAACTGGGGTGGGTAGTTCATTCCACCATTGTGGGGCAAGGACTGAGAATAGGCGTGTAGGTGGTGTATATGTGTTTGAGGATGATATCCTTCAAACAGGCAATAGTGATGATATAATTTGGGCAGTGCTGAGCTTGGTTACTTTCCTCCAGTGTATTTGTCCCCCGGCCCCACCCAATGGCCCCATGCACACACACACACACACACACCAAAGTAGAAAAAAAAAATAATAATAATATTTTTATTTTTTATTTTTTAAACTTCGATTTTTTTTTAATGTTCGAAGCTTGTGCCATCGAACGAAGCGTCGAAGCTTCGAAGTATTTAAGACAGCCCTAAATTGTACTTCACCGTTTGGCTTATAGTAGGGAATACCTCAATTCCTAAACATCTGAAGTGTTTAACCATTGGTATTTTTTCTGGAAGGAGTATATTCTTTGCAGGGGCATTAAGTGGAAGGAAGGCCGACTTTGGCCAATTGATCCTAAATCCCGATAGATTGCCAAAGTCATCAATCAACTTGAGAAGATGAGGCATTGAGGTGTTAGGGTTTTGCATGAACAGTATTACGTCGTCCGCATATAAACTAATATGATTGTTACGACCCCTGTGTGTCTAAGGGTAAAGGGCTGTAACATAACAGTTGGTTGATAGAAATGATGGACCAGGTTTGTAAACAACAATGATATTTATTGGTAGATGCAAAGGAAGCACATGTAGCTCAGGGGTGAGCCCAGGCCAAAACAACAAACAAACACCACTATACTCCAAATAAACCCAATCTAATCTATGGTAAAAGAAATTACATTACCTAAACTACTCTTACCTAACCAAAACAGGAGAAAACAATATCCAAAGGAAATGGCAGCTCACCCCATCTGTGCTTCCTGAGAAAGGAAGAGAAAAACACATTAATGATACATACAACAAAATGGAAACATAACAAAACAATCTATAGGTAACAATGCTCTCTCTGCGGCCATACAATCACAAAGGCACTTTCACTATTACAAAGGCCTATAAACAAAAAGGGATATTATCAAAGTACAATGCCACAAAATAACACTAGGCCTAGCCTCATGCCAGAGAGAGAGAGAGACTGAAGTGAGAAGCCATGTTTTAACAGGTGTGGGGTGATCCATGATTGGGTGGTGTGGATTGAGTGGTGTGGATTGAGTGTTGGAGTCTGGAAAGCCATCCACCAATCACTGCTGTGTTGCAATAATGGAAGGATTAGCCTGGCAGGGACCAATGGGGAAGGGAGCAATGGCTGGAGGGAGGAAACAAAATGGAGAACACACACACATGGAGACACACACTGGGGAATATATACATTGGGATGTAACACCCCCATACATAAGACAAAAACATGTTTGACACTTAACACCAACTAAACATGTTTTTTCAACATCTCCGAGTTAACATGCACTCCAAAACAAAGAGCTATAAAAAAAACTAGCAGTTGGTACAACAACCACACTTGACGGCAAGAGAGACTGAGTCGACAGCAACATAAAACGAGTCCACAGCAACATAGACCGAGTAGACAGCAAAATAGAACAAGTCGACAGCAATATACAGTAGAACGAGTCGACAGCAACAGACAACGAGTCGACAGCAACAGAGATTTCAACTACGAGACAGAGCATCCGCCAACACATTCTCAGACCCCTTCTTATGCTTTATGCTGAGGTTATAATTTTGCACTATGAGCGCCCAACGCATGAGGCGCTGATTGTGGTTGTACATCCGCGACAGAAAAACCAATGGGTTGTGGTCGGTGTATACTACCACTGGTAATACGCTCGAACCGACATACACCTCAAAATGTTGCAACGCATACAACATAGCCAAAGTCTCCTTTTCAATAGTGGAATAGTTTAGTTGATGTTTGTTAAATTTCCAGGAGAAATAACAAACCGGGTGACTGACACCATCGTGATCTTCCTGTAATAACACTCCTCCAGCTCCCACCCCGCTGGCATCCACCTCCAGCTGGAACGGCAGGGAGAAATCTGGAGCAGAGAGAACAGGGGAACTGCATAAGAGAGCTTTAACACTATCAAATGCATTTTGGCAATCAGCTGTCCAAATGAATGGTTTGGACGGGCTACACAGGCTAGTGAGAGAAGTGACGACAGAAGAAAAGTTCCGGCAAAAACCACGGTAATACCCAGCCATCCCAAGGAATCTACGCAATTCCCGCCTAGTAGTAGGCACTGGAAAAGTTGTGATTGCAGATATTTTTGCATCCACCGGACACACTTGGCCTTGTCCTACCTGCTTACCAAGATAGGTAACCGTAGCCTTGCCGAACTCACACTTGGCAAGGTTAAGGGTCAGGGAGGCTCCAGCTAAGCGGTCAAAGACAGTTTGCAAGGTTGTCATGTGGTCACGCCAGTTGGTCGAATAGACAACCAGGTCATCGAGATAGGCATTACAATTTGGAACACCAGCCAGGACTAGGGTCACCAGTCGCTGGAAAGTGGCCGGGGCATTACGCATTCCAAAAGGCATTACAGTATATTGCAAAAAATTGTCAGGAGTAACAAACGCCGAGATTTCCGAGGCACGGGGGGTCAAAGGGACCTGCCAGTAACCCTTTAACAAATCTAGTTTGCTAACATAGGTGGCAGATCCAAGGTTGTCAATACAATCTTCCATGCGGGGCAGTGGGAAGGAATCAGGCACGGTGACAGCATTTACCTTTCGGAAATCAGTACAAAATCTAGGAGTTCCATCCGATTTGGGAGCTAACAAGCAAGGTGAACTCCAGGGACTGCAACTTGGCTTGGCTAAACCATGTTTTAACAAATAGTCAACCTCCTGTTGCATCATGGCCCTCTTGGTGATGTTAACACGGTATGCATGTAGCTTGATAGGCACAGCATTGTTAACTTTAATATCATGGGCCAATACAGAAGTACAGGAGGGAACATCACCAAACAGAGCCATGTAGGCCTGAATCAAATTTGTGATGTCCTCTCGCTGCTCCTCAGGTAAGTGTGCTAAGTGAGTGGGCAGGTTCAATAACATCTCAGTGTTGGACAATCTAGCACCCTGATGGGCTGCATTGCGCAACTCCAAGCCATCTACATCCTCACCACTAACGTCAGGAGAGTCCGGAACTATTGGAGTTGAGGCAACAGCAGAGACGGCCAGTCCGGCTGTCTGGTCTGAGGTCTTCACCTGCACACTATCTCTGGAAAAATATGGTTTAAGCATATTGATGTGGCAAACACGAGAGTGACGTTTACGATCAGGGGTGCGAACCACATAGTCTGTATCACTTATCTTCTTGTCTATTGCATACGGTCCGGAAAAACGAGCGGAAAGAGCAGAACCAAGGATAGGTAACAGGACTAGAACCTTATCACCTGGCTGGAAAGATCGAGAAACAGCTTTCTCGTCATAGTGCCGTTTCATAGTTCTCTGGGAAGAAGAGAGCGCTTCTTTTGCGAGAGAGCACGCCTGATGCAGTCGCTCTCGAAACTGGCTAACAAAATCTAGAACATTAGTGGGTGTGCTGGCACCCTTTGACATGAACCGTTCTTTAAGAACTTTCAGAGGCCCTCTAACAGTGTGCCCAAAAACGAGCTCAGCAGGACTGAAACCAAGAGACTCCTGTATGGTCTCTCGCGCAGCAAATAGAACAAGGGGGACACCCTCATCCCAATCTTTCTCTGTGTCTAAGCAATATTTACGCAGCATGGACTTTAAGGTCTGATGCCAACGTTCTAGAGCCCCCTGAGTTTCAGGGTGGTAGGCACTGGACACTATATGTCGGATACCCAGGGACTGTAACACTTGCTCAAATAACCTAGACAGGAAGTTGGTGCCTTGGTCCGTTTGTACTACCTTAGGCAGTCCAAACGTGGAGAAGAACTTCGTCAAAGCCTTAACTATTACAGGCGCTGTAATTCTGCGAAGAGGGATAGCCTCAGGGAAACGGGTGGCGGTACACATTATTGTCAACAAAAACTGATTGCCGGCTTTGGTCCTTGGCAACGGACCAACACAGTCAACTATGACATGTTCAAATGGTTCACCGACCGCTGGTATAGGACAGAGGGGAGCAGGTGGAATTACCTGGTTTGGCTTTCCGGTGATCTGACAAGTACTACAGGTACGACAGTACTGTGCTACATCGGACTTCAAACCGGGCCAAAAGAAATGTTGAAGTATTCTGTTGTATGTTTTAGTGACTCCCAAGTGTCCAGACCAAGGGTGGTCATGGGCCAAGAACAGTACATGCTGACGATAAACTGCAGGGACAACAATCTGATAAACAGTGCTCCAGTCTGGTACCTGATCTGGTAGCCCTATCTCCGATTGTGCATGCTCTGCCAGTCTAGTACCATGGGACCTCCATGTACGCATCAAAACTCCTTCATCCACAAAATAAGAATGCAACTCTCTCCTCTGTTCTGTTTCAAGAGAAGAGAAACATTTTGCAAGAGAAGGGTCAGCCTTCTGGGCAGTAATTAGCATTTCACGAGTAACGGGTAACTTCAAAGCGTCGGAACTAGTTACAGTTGTCTGTGGGGGTACCTTACTATGAGTCGGTGGTTTGTCAGCGGTATCAGAAGTTGGAGCCAGCAACTCCTCCCTGACAAAGGCTGAAGCAAAAACAGAGTCAGACAAATTAATTTCATCACCTCTCTTTTTCAATTGAGCCCGAGTGACAACACTTGCAGAAAAAACTTCAGGGAAGTTCTGTGACAAGTCATCAGGCAGAGAATCTGTGTCTGGGTGATCCAACACTTCCAGCACAGCGTTCACCTGTCCTCCAGCTAAATCATTTCCCATGATAAAGGAAATGCCTTTAACTGGCAAGGAAGGTCTCACCCCTATTTTAAAGAAACCAGTGACCAAGTCAGATTGTACATGAACACAGTGTAACGGGGCTGGCACGAAACCCATCTCAATACCTTGAACTAGGACACTAGAACCACAGGAAGATTTCTCAGACAGAGGTAGTACATCAGAGAGGATAAAGGATTGTGAGGCTCCAGTATCTCGTAAGATCTGAACTGTACACTGATCTTTTGGATCCCCTGTCAAGGAAACTAAACCCTTGGAAGTAAATGGCCTGAAACAAGGATCGAGAACATCCTGATCATTGTGCATCTGTTGATCGGAATCAGGTGCCATTTTAATCAGACCAACCCCTTTGGGTTGTCTAAAGTTCTGAGAGGACGGTTGCTGCTTACGTTTCAATGTTAAACAGTCAGAAATAACATGACCAGATTTATGACAGTAGTAACATGTCCGCTCATCTTTTGAGCGTGGAGGTGACATTTTTGGTCGGGGATGTGTGAATTCTGAATGGTTGGGGACAGAAGGTTTCCGAGAGAAATCATGGGGGAGAAACGAGTCACGCCAATCTACAAACACAGTTTTATGGGTTAGCGCAAACTCATCAGCTAATACAGCAGCTTGCTGCAGAGTGGACACTTTCTGCTCACTCAGGTAAATTACAATACGCTCTGGCAAACGATTCTTAAACTCTTCTAATAGAATGAGTTCTCTGAGAGAGTTAAGATCTGAGGCCTTGCTTGCTGCACACCATTTATCAAAGAGACTTCCCTTCTCTCTAGCAAACTCTACAAAGGTCTGGTTGACAGCTCTCTTGCGACTGCGAAACCTCTGCCTATAAGCTTCGGGCACAAGCTCATATGCACGAAGGATGGCAGCCTTCACAGTATCATACAATAGACTATCTTCTAGGGAAAGTGTTGAACAAACCTCTTGGGCTTTACCAGTCAATTTGCATTGAAGCAACAAAGGCCAGACCTCTCTTGGCCAGCGCAATGAAGCAGCAATACGCTCAAACACATTAAAATAAGTATCAACTTCGGTCTCTCGGAACGGAGGCACCAAAGCAATGTGTTTACTTATATCAAAAGTGTGTGATGAATAAGCTGTGGAGGAGGACATACCCGGGCCTTGTGGAGGAGTCGGTGTAGCAGAGTTGGATTCACTCCTTAGGACTTCCAGCTCCAACCTCCGCAGTCTGAGCTCTTTTTCCACTTCATGTTCAAGCTCCAACCTGCGAATGTTAACAGCCCTTTCATTTTCTGCCTCAAGCTCCATTCTACGAAGCCGATACTCCGCCTCACGTGCTTGTGCCTTCTCCTGAGCCTCCATCTGGAGACGGGCTATTCTAACCTTGACCTGGGCCCCTTCTCGAGACCCAGTTGACACAGGAGAGGTCAAGTGAAAATGTGGCAATGTGACGTTCACACCTGCCTTTTCAGCACCATGGGCTTGCTCCTCAGAAGGCGGTGCTTCCGTAGGTTCACCAGGAGGACTTGCATGTTCATCAGAGACCGCAGGTAAAACAAGCGTCCCCTGCTCCAACAGCTTATCTACCACAAGACACCTGATATCCTGCTTAAGATGCTTTTGTTGAACCGAGAGTTGAAAATGTGTGGCAATCTCCACTAAGTCTGCCTTGCGGCAGCTATCTAGCGCTTCCCAAGTAGGATTGCTCAAGAATTTCCCCAGATCAAAAGTACTAACTGCCATTATTTTTTCTTACACAAATGCCATTTTTACACAAAGTAATTAATAACTATACAAGTGTAAACAAACAGTTCACCAAATCCATCAACCAACAATTGAACACGGGTTACAAAATCCAGACAGAGCCCCCATTTATGTTACGACCCCTGTGTGTCTAAGGGTAAAGGGCTGTAACATAACAGTTGGTTGATAGAAATGATGGACCAGGTTTGTAAACAACAATGATATTTATTGGTAGATGCAAAGGAAGCACATGTAGCTCAGGGGTGAGCCCAGGCCAAAACAACAAACAAACACCACTATACTCCAAATAAACCCAATCTAATCTATGGTAAAAGAAATTACATTACCTAAACTACTCTTACCTAACCAAAACAGGAGAAAACAATATCCAAAGGAAATGGCAGCTCACCCCATCTGTGCTTCCTGAGAAAGGAAGAGAAAAACACATTAATGATACATACAACAAAATGGAAACATAACAAAACAATCTATAGGTAACAATGCTCTCTCTGCGGCCATACAATCACAAAGGCACTTTCACTATTACAAAGGCCTATAAACAAAAAGGGATATTATCAAAGTACAATGCCACAAAATAACACTAGGCCTAGCCTCATGCCAGAGAGAGAGAGAGACTGAAGTGAGAAGCCATGTTTTAACAGGTGTGGGGTGATCCATGATTGGGTGGTGTGGATTGAGTGTTGGAGTCTGGAAAGCCATCCACCAATCACTGCTGTGTTGCAATAATGGAAGGATTAGCCTGGCAGGGACCAATGGGGAAGGGAGCAATGGCTGGAGGGAGGAAACAAAATGGAGAACACACACACATGGAGACACACACTGGGGAATATATACATTGGGATGTAACAATGATGTTGTGTGCCCTTAATTGCGATTGGTTCTATGCATTGGGATTGTCTTATATATTGTGCTAAAGGCTCTAATGATAAAGCGAATAGTCCGGGACTAAGAGGGCAACCCTGTCTGGAAGAGCGCGATACCGGAAAGATTTCGGAGGTGATTATACCTGTTGTAATCATGGCCGATGGGTCTTTGTATAATACTTTAATCATATCAATGAATCCTTTCCATCTCCATAGACTTATAGTACTGACAGGATGATCAAAGTGGTGGCAGAGAATGGGTTAACATTTTGACGAAAACAAACTTATCATTGTACATTTTGATCTATGTACATGTATGATGTTACCCCGAATATGTAAAGCCGCGGGCACCGACACGATTTACACCAATCATTGTTTAAGAAGCACAGTGAAGTTACCGGTTATTATTTCGTATAACACACTCCACGTGACCCCAGAACCTCAATGTAAATAAACCATAATCACCCTACAAAAACAGTACTGTATTTGTAAATCTGGTATGTCATAAATGTATAGATGTAGCAGTACTGTCTATCTGTATGTCTGTAAACTTGTGCATAACAGAGTGTGGCTCTATAGCAGAGTCATTTTATATGAAGTTTGTTGTTAGATGGCATGCTTTGTAGCAACGTCCCTCTGCTTCAAAAGGACACTGTCACACGAAGCGAGTTCACTGGATGCCCCGGACACAATGGAAGTATGGATATTTTCGTAACGAATAATTAAAAAAAGATACAGTCAACTGGAATATGTTAGTTGTTTACACAATGTTGGATTATGTAATTGGTTTGTCATGACCCGTTGTCAAAACAATAATACATTTATATGAAGTTTGTTGTTATTATGGCATGCTTTGAAGCAACCTCCCTCTGCAAAGAGGCAACTTTTTTTTCTTTTTTTGACCTACTTTTTCTGTGGATGGTTTTGTGAATAAATCTCCATTATGCTTCAATTACTGTGTGTTTATTCTATAGCAATAAGGTTGGGTGAATTCGGCCATTGTATAAAAGTATTACATCACTTGAAGTCGTGTTATACAAATTAGATCACGCCTATGGGGGTCTAACGACCCTCGGCTGCGCCTCGGGCCTAACAACCACCCATAGGCGTGATCTAATTTGTATAACACACTCCGTCGCGTGATGTAATGCTTAATTATTTTACCTTTTCTGATGAGACCTTGTTGAAAACACACATACACACACACACACACACACATCATACTCCTTTTATATGGAATATCTTGGGTTCTCAATGCGTCCACCTGAATAACATGGATATTATTAACCCTTTCGCTACCACTCTACCAAATGGTTGAACCCTTTCACTGCGACAATACAAATGGTTAACCCTTTCACTACCACACTAAACCTCTGTAGTGTGGTAGTGTAAGGTTAACCTTCTGTAGTGTGGTAGTGAACGAGTTAACCTTCTGTAGTGGTAGTGAAAGGTTAACCTTCTGTAGTGTGGTAGTGAACGAGTTAACCTTCTGTAGTGTGGTAGTGAAAGGTTAACCCTCTGTAGTGTGGTAGTGAACGGGTTAATAACGGTGAGTGTCTTGTGTCTCCAGCATCATGAACTCGCTGGTGATAGTGTTGTTCCTCTCCGGGATGGTGGCTATGATCATGCTGAGGACGCTCCATAAAGACATCGCCAGATACAACCAGATGGACTCTGTGGTGAGTAGAGCTGCCTCTCTCCGCTAACCCTCTCCGTGCTGGTCTCGTCTTGTCTCGTCCTCTCTCCGTTAACCCTCTCTGTGCTGGTCTCGTCTTGTCTTGTCTCGTCCTCCGTTAACCCTCTCCGTGCTGGTCTCGTCTTGTCTCGTCCTCTCTCCGTTAACCCTCTCTGTGCTGGTCTTGTCTCGTCTCGTCCTCTCTCTCCTCGTTAACCCTCTCTGTGCTGGTCTTGTCTTGTCTCGTCCTCTCTCCTCGTTAACCCTCTCTGTGCTGGTCTTGTCTCGTCTCGTCTCGTCCTCTCTCCTTGTTAACCCTCTCTGTGCTGGTCTTGTCTCGTCTCGTCCTCTCTCTCCTCGTTAACCCTCTCTGTGCTGGTCTTGTCTCGTCTCGTCCTCTCTCCTTGTTAACCCTCTCCGTGCTGGTCTCGTCTTGTCTTGTCTCGTCCTCTCTCCGTTAACCCTCTCCGTGCTGGTCTCGTCTTGTCTTGTCTCGTCCTCTCTCCGTTAACCCTCTCTGTGCTGGTCTCGTCTTGTCTTGTCTCGTCCTCTCTCCGTTAACCCTCTCTGTGCTGGTCTCGTCTTGTCTTGTCTCGTCCTCTCTCCGTTAACCCTCTCCGTGCTGGTCTCGTCTTGTCTTGTCTCGTCCTCTCTCCGTTAACCCTCTCCGTGCTGGTCTCGTCTTGTCTTGTCTCATCCTCTCTCTCCTCGTTAACCCTCTCCGTGCTGGTCTCGTCTTGTCTCATCCTCTCTCCTCGTTAACCCTCTCCCTGCTGGTCTTGTCTTGTCTTGTCTTGTCTCGTCTCATCCTCTCTCCTTGTTAACCCTCTCTGTGCTGGTCTTGTCTTGTCTCGTCTCGTCCTCTCTCTCCTCGTTAACCCTCTCTGTGCTGGTCTTGTCTCGTCTCGTCCTCTCTCTCCTCGTTAACCCTCTCTGTGCTGGTCTTGTCTCGTCTCGTCTCGTCCTCTCTCTCCTTGTTAACCCTCTCTGTGCTGGTCTTGTCTCGTCTCGTCCTCTCTCTCCTCGTTAACCCTCTCTGTGCTGGTCTTGTCTTGTCTCGTCCTCTCTCCTCGTTAACCCTCTCCCTTCTGGTCTTGTCTCGTCTCGTCTCGTCCTCTCTCCTTGTTAACCCTCTCTGTGCTGGTCTTGTCTCGTCTCGTCTCGTCCTCTCTCTCCTCGTTAACCCTCTGTGCTGGTCTTGTCTCGTCTCGTCCTCTCTCCTCGTTAACCCTCTCTGTGCTGGTCTCGTCTTGTCTTGTCTCGTCCTCTCTCCGTTAACCCTCTCCGTGCTGGTCTCGTCTTGTCTTGTCTCGTCCTCTCTCCGTTAACCCTCTCTGTGCTGGTCTTGTCTTGTCTCGTCTCGTCCTCTCTCCTCGTTAACCCTCTCTGTGCTGGTCTTGTCTTGTCTCGTCTCGTCCTCTCTCTCCTCGTTAACCCTCTCTGTGCTGGTCTTGTCTTGTCTCGTCTCGTCCTCTCCTCGTTAACCCTCTCTGTGCTGGTCTTGTCTTGTCTCGTCTCGTCCTCTCTCTCCTTGTTAACCCTCTCTGTGCTGGTCTTGTCTTGTCTCGTCCTCTCTCTCCTCGTTAACCCTCTCTGTGCTGGTCTCGTCTCGTCCTCTCCTCGTTAACCCTCTCCTCTGCTCTGGTCTCTCCGTGTCTGCAGGAGGACGCCCAGGAGGAGTTTGGCTGGAAGCTGGTCCACGGAGACGTGTTCCGGCCCCCCAGGAAGGGGATGCTGCTGTCCGTCTTCCTCGGATCGGGGACTCAGATCTTCATCATGACCTTCGTCACTCTCTGTACGTTGTATCTGTTATATCTACGTTAACAAGTCGTTTCATCTCGGGGCAGTAAGACTCCAATAATGTTGCTTATTTAGAGAAAATCCTTGAAATGCGTTGAATTATATTGAAACAAATTAAATGTATATTGAAACTAATTAATTTATATTGAAACGAATTATTCAGATTCAGATCAGATTACTTTATTCACCATTTATGTAAACAATGGAGCGTTATACAACAGTACAGTGCATAAACTTTTTTCACAAATAAGAATAATAATAATAAATAAAGTGCAAAACAGGACAGCAAACATTGAGCTTTATTGGCATGAAAAATAATAGCAGCAACAAAATAATACTGTTGTTCATGTATTAATACTGAACTATTGTTATGATCATATTAATAACATGCATACATACATATTCTTATTATGTTATATTAATATATTATTATCTCTCTACCTCTGTCTCTGTGTCCGCCTCTCTCTCTATATATATATATATTATATATCATCATATTTTTTCTAGTGCTGCCAGGCGATTAAAAAAATTCATCTAATTAATTACAGGATTTGTAATGAATTAATCTAATTAATCGCATTTTAATCGCATAACCATTTTATGCCTGATATTCTATATTCTATAATCATATTTCAAATTGCATGTGTCCGGATGGCAGAATTCAGTACTGTATCTATAAAACCTTCTGTTTAATCATCTTCCATCTATTAATTTGCTTAGATTTTTCAGGTCTGGTCAATTTGAGCATGGTGTTATTCACAGTCAAAGATTAAAAAAAAATTATTGATATTCTCATTTGGTTCATTACAATTTACTAAAAATAAAATTTTCATTCAATCAATCACTGCGCAGATTGATTGATTGAATGAAAATGTTATTAACAGATTTCAGAATGGGTACAATACAGTACGGCTCAATACACACAATTGTTAAGCGGATGCAGACCAGAAAAAGACTTTCGTCTTGTTTACATCAGGGTCCCCCATTTTCAATTCATAATGAATTGTAAGTAAGGGTGCAACTTGCACCGTGCAATCCATTCTTTGTGGATCTAGCCCACAGTATTTCTGACACTGGGAATACATTCCCTGAGATTCATAGATGTCCCTAGAATCAGATACCAAGAACATGCAAATGGACCATATTAAAAAAAAAAGTCTGTAAATGTGTATTCTACATTCTTATGGAATGAATGAGATAAAAAAAGAAATTATATAAAAAAAAAATGTAATTAATTCTGAGTTAATTTTCATAACGCGATAATTTGCTGTGTAATTAATTAATCTAATTAACGCTGTAACTGAGGGGTACAATTCCCTGACTGTATTGAATAAGTATGGTATCATTAAACCACTACTGTCTTATGTACATTACTACTGGCCATACAGTACACAGGTATATGAGATGAACACTTCCACAATGACACGGTTCCACAACAAATATAGGTTAGAATAATATTTATTAGCAGCACGAAGATTATCTTACATTACTTGAGAATTAGAGTCGCGCTTGTAAGGCGAAGAATGTGCATGAATAGGTCAAGAGCGTAAGTCCATTAGAATATTACGCAGGAGATAATGAATACCACCTGTATCGTAGGAATTATATCTATGGTACACTAGTAGGTCCGCTGGAGACACCAAGGGGGTTCCCACCGGTTGTAAGCCAGCAGGGGAGAAGAATGTTCGAATGCAAAGTCTGGATCAACGGGGAATCAATAAGCTCCAGCTACGGGAGACGGTACATTACTCCCTTGATCGGCAGACGAAAGCAGCAGCTGTAATCCAAGTATGCGTGCAGCATAGGTGAAAGCCAGCCAGCCTCTCCTAGAGACGGGCTCGAGTGATGTTCCTCACGGGTAAATCCCACACCGTAGTGGGTGTAGACGATTCTCCTCCGCTCCAACAGCCACAGGACCAAAGCAATAATCCAGCCGAAAAGGGCTCTGTAGTCGCCGGTGTAGGTTATCCAGTGTACATATCCACACGGTTCTCGTCTAGGGCTCCTCGGATGACGGCACCAGGTTAAGCCGCCCAGCCTGGATAAGCACACTAGCTCGGTACGAGGAAGCGTTGGTAATGCTGGTCACTGTAGAACGGTAGCCGCACGATACACTATACATAATAGATTATTACTTAAATAATAGAATAGGTCGAACTCGACGATACAGCGTTAAACTCTGACACTTCAGCTATCAATTCGCACGCGGTCTCAAGGCTCTATTTCGGGGCAAAACGGGCCCACTTCACAGCACGTTGTATCGTGGTGTGAGGCTTCAACTTATTGGTTAACATACTGCTGTATTCACCTGCGCCGTATTTATACGTTAGGTGAACAATCTAGTACCAGCCTTATTTCTGTCTCGTATTCTTGCGCAGAGCCGGTCATGTCCAGGCAAGCCTTGGCGGTGACTTTGAACTAGACATTGGGGGTATGGCAGTGGCGCCTAGGGGATCACTATCCAATAGGAGAACGAAATATTATGGTCTGTACTAGGTAAAGGGATATTCCGTGTATATGTACAAAGAATATACAAGGGATATCAGACGATATACAAATACTATACAATATATCTCAAGTAATAAATATATATATTCGGTTTAATCTGACCCTTCGTAACAGCCGCCTCCTAATTAGTCCGCACCTAATTAGATAAGCAGAGACAGATTAACCGCACTGTCCACTACTCAATGTCCGTTGTGAGGGTAGGGCAGTTCACAAAGTCAGGGGGTCATGGTCGTCATCAAGAGAGTCGGGGAGCCTTGGCAACTCTATCAGCCTCGCCACGGGTCGGGTGTATGTCCGCCCCTGGACGAGCACTTCTGCCGCTCTGACCTTTCCGTCGGCACCAGTGATCACTTTGCCCACGCGGCCGGCCGGCCACGCAGCTCGGGGTAGTGACTGGTCTATGATCACGACGACTGTGTCCACTTTTAAGTTGTCCCCGTCCTTGACCCGCTTCTGACGGGCTGGAAGGGATGGTAGGGGGGTTAGGAGGAAGCGGGCCTGAGACTGCTTTGATCTGTGCTTGGCTGCGCCTCCACCTCCTCCGTCTGTTTCTCTTGTTTGCTCTGTACCCCGTCTGAGGAGGGGCCGGTTCCGGCCGCCCCATCAAGGAGTCGCTTGGGGTGCTGGGTTCGAGGTCAGCTACGTCTGGAGCGCAGCTGAGGGGGGTGGAGTTCCGAACTCCCTCTTGTGCCCCCGGTTCTCTCACAGGCCTCTCGCTTAATGTCAATAGCCTCTCAACGGGCTGTACGAGGGAGTGGCCTTTGTGTGTAGGCAGCGTGTAGACGTGGGTTGACTGTCAAGTCCGTAGAGGGGGCCCTGGAGCGTCCACCCCAGTCGGGTCTGAACCGCGACTGGGCATCCTTTGGGTCCGATGTGGGCCGCCTCAATTGGGAGAATGAGGTCCGCGTGGTCGGAGCCGATGAGCAGGGTCGGTGTGGCGCCGTCGATAAGCGGTATAGGTAGTTGACGTAGGTGCACATACTTCGCCATCAGCTGTGGGATGGGGTAGGTGTACTGTGATAGGCCTATGTCGTGGCTGGTGAAGACGTTGGTAATACTATACTGCTTCTCGGGCTGGTCCACCGCTGCTATCTTGAAGGAGACCTTTTCACCTTTTATGGTCTTCTGGTCCCTTCTGATGGTGCGTATGGTCATGGTACCTTTGGCACCCCGCAGGCCCAACTGGGCTGCGGCGGAAGCGAGGAGGAGAGTCTTTTCAGACCCATCGTCCAGGACGGCGTAAGTGTCCAGGACCTTGTCCTCGTAGCTCAGGAGCACTCTGACCACTTTGATGAGCACTCGGGGGGTCCCGCTATGCTGGTCAATGTGGAGCACTCCTGTTGGTCGGTTGCTTTGGATCGTCTGGGGTGGTGCCGACTCGCGGTCGTCCGAGTAGCACCGTGACTCCCAGTGTCTGCTGTAGCAGTCGGGACACCAGGGAGTGGTCTGGTGGATCTTTGGTACTGGTGCCACCGCCTCGGCCTGGTACATTACCGTGACGGGCCCACTTTGTTGTCCTGGCGGACGCCTGTTGATGTCATGCAGGACCTCCAAGTGGGCGCCGCCGCACCTGCTACACTTCTTCTTCAAGCGGCACTCAGCTGCCATATGGCTGCGCGCGCAGCGGAAGCAGCGGCGGTGGTCCTTGATCCACTGACTCACCTCGTCCGTGGTCAGCTTCCCGAAAGTGTCGCATTGATACAGCCGATGTTCCCCTTCACAGTACTGGCATTCAATCTTCCACTCCTCTTTCGTCGAGGGGGTGTTGTGGTTCTTGTGCTGCGGTACTGATTCGGCTTGGTGCATAACGGTCACCGACCAGCGGTTATCGTTTGATCCCCGAGGTCCTAGTCTTGGGCTTGGTCCACTCCATACGAACGTGTCCAGTCGTAAGCTGCTGACCTCCCTGGCGAGGAACTCAGACAGGTCTAGGAGGGATGCCTCTGGGCCGTTGGGGTCACGGTGGTCTCTCTGCCGCCGAAAACGCTCTTGTCGGGCGGGAGGGAGCTTCTCTAATATCCTCTCTACATTAGAGTTAGCGTACAGTTCGTATATCCCTTTTTCCTTTTGGGACCCCAGCATCCCTACCAGGGACTGTACCTTGATAGAGAGGTCATCTAGTGCTCTGTTGTCTCTGGCTGGGGGGAGACGGTCGATGTCTCTCATCTCTTGTATCACGTAGTCCCATATGCGTCCATAACGTTGGTCGAGGGCTACTAGAGCCGCGGTGTATGGGGTAGTAGAGTTGGAATATGCCAGCGCTATATTGTGCGCTCTGGGCACCTTCAGGTGCTTGAGTAGGATAACATACTTGTACGTCTCATCGGGGACATCGGACATCATTGTCTCTAAGCACATTCGTAGCTCTGTGTACTGTGCTCTGTTCTCGTGTGTGAAGTCCGGGAACGTCGGTGTGCCAAGGTACGATGCCATGGATGGCTGGCACATCGGTGAGCGTTGGGGGAGAGGCCTCCTGGGCGAGTCTCCCCGTACGTGTCGTCGTGGGCTGGTACTTGGTGGGTACCGAAGCTCGGGTACCCAGGTGCTGTTCCTCGGGGCTGGCGGTGCGTCAAACTCACCCGTGAGTTGAGTCGGGGGTTTGTAACGCAGGGCCTCGGGGCTGACGTATGGGCTGTACTGGGCCTCCTGGTCCAGAGTACGTTGCTGCTGGTCGGGGCTGTACTGGGCCTCCTGGTCCAGAGTACGTTGTTGCTGGTCGGCTTGACATTCCTCCTCCTCCTCTTCCTCTTCCTCTGCTAGGTCCTGGAGTCTTCTGTTCAGTCTCTCGGCGTGGTCCGGTTTTTCCCGGTTGCTGGGTCTCGTATGGACCGGCCGGGGAGGGGGTTCGGAGACGTGGACAGGATCCTCCTGTTGGCGGGGTCCCGGGTCGCTTGGTCGGGTAGGGGAATGTGTCCTAGACCCTTGTCGTGATGATCTCCGGGAGCTCCGTGCGGAGAGAGGGGGTGTCGCCATGGCAATCAATTTGTCCATCGTCTGCGCCTGCAGCCGGTCGCGCTCTGCCTCGCGCTGGGCATGGGAGGCGTCGCGCACTGCTTCGCGCTGGGCATTGGCGGCGTCGCGCTGTGCATTGGCGCTGGCATGGGCGGCGTGGAGCTGTGCATTTGCGGCGTCGCGCTGTGCATTGGCGGCGGCGTGCTGCGCATCGGCGCGGCTTCTCTCAATGTTCTCTTCCGTCTGAAGGCGTCTGGTCTCCAGTCTTATGCGGTCGTCTTCACTCCTTTGTTGCGCCTGGAAGCGCTCTCGCTCGGTTGCAGAATGTTCGCGTTCACTGAGGGCTTGCGCTTGGAGTTGCGCGTGAAGGCGCTCTCGTTGGTCTGCAGCTCGTTCGCGCTCGGTGGAGGCTGCCAGGGTGGCGATGAGTGCCTGCGCCAGCATCTTGTCCGCTTTGCTGGGGGAAGACACAGGCGGAGGTCATCGGCTTCTGGCAGTGCTCGTTGGAGATCCGTTCTCCTGTCGCGCTCCGAGGAGGTCCATCTCCTGGGTGTGCGTCTCTTCTGGTAGTGGGTCGGGTTCCGTCCCTGGAGGGCTTTCTTTATCCTGGAGCTCTCCGGGGACTACCTCGTTGGCGTCGGCGGGGGGTAAAGTCATGTCAGGTCCCTCCTGGTCCCCCCCGTGAGCTTGGTCAGTTACGTTAGAACCCACTAGGGTCTCTACTGGCGGGGTCGCCTGGTCGGTAGGGTTTGACATACTTTTACTATCCGCTTTTTCCGCTTTTAACGTCTGTATAAAGCTAGGTAGTAGACTGACAGCGTAGTCCTCTAGGTAAGAAGGTGGCTGTCGTCTGCGCGTCGGGCGATCTAGCTTAGGAGAACCGTTTGTGGAGTGTTCATCATTGGCCATGTTAATATTAATATTATATTAATATTACGCTAATTACCCTCCGGCTCGAAGGACCAATTGTAACTGAGGGGTACAATTCCCTGACTGTATTGAATAAGTATGGTATCATTAAACCACTACTGTCTTATGTACATTACTACTGGCCATACAGTACACAGGTATATGAGATGAACACTTCCACAATGACACGGTTCCACAACAAATATAGGTTAGAATAATATTTATTAGCAGCACGAAGATTATCTTACATTACTTGAGAATTAGAGTCGCGCTTGTAAGGCGAAGAATGTGCATGAATAGGTCAAGAGCGTAAGTCCATTAGAATATTACGCAGGAGATAATGAATACCACCTGTATCGTAGGAATTATATCTATGGTACACTAGTAGGTCCGCTGGAGACACCAAGGGGGTTCCCACCGGTTGTAAGCCAGCAGGGGAGAAGAATGTTCGAATGCAAAGTCTGGATCAACGGGGAATCAATAAGCTCCAGCTACGGGAGACGGTACATTACTCCCTTGATCGGCAGACGAAAGCAGCAGCTGTAATCCAAGTATGCGTGCAGCATAGGTGAAAGCCAGCCAGCCTCTCCTAGAGACGGGCTCGAGTGATGTTCCTCACGGGTAAATCCCACACCGTAGTGGGTGTAGACGATTCTCCTCCGCTCCAACAGCCACAGGACCAAAGCAATAATCCAGCCGAAAAGGGCTCTGTAGTCGCCGGTGTAGGTTATCCAGTGTACATATCCACACGGTTCTCGTCTAGGGCTCCTCGGATGACGGCACCAGGTTAAGCCGCCCAGCCTGGATAAGCACACTAGCTCGGTACGAGGAAGCGTTGGTAATGCTGGTCACTGTAGAACGGTAGCCGCACGATACACTATACATAATAGACTATTACTTAAATAATAGAATAGGTCGAACTCGACGATACAGCGTTAAACTCTGACACTTCAGCTATCAATTCGCACGCGGTCTCAAGGCTCTATTTCGGGGCAAAACGGGCCCACTTCACAGCACGTTGTATCGTGGTGTGAGGCTTCAACTTATTGGTTAACATACTGCTGTATTCACCTGCGCCATATTTATACGTTAGGTGAACAATCTAGTACCAGCCTTATTTCTGTCTCGTATTCTTGCGCAGAGCCGGTCATGTCCAGGCAAGCCTTGGCGGTGACTTTGAACTAGACATTGGGGGTATGGCAGTGGCGCCTAGGGGATCGCTATCCAATAGGAGAACGAAATATTATGGTCTGTACTAGGTAAAGGGATATTCCGTGTATATGTACAAAGAATATACAAGGGATATCAGACGATATACAAATACTATACAATATATCTCAAGTAATAAATATATATATTCGGTTTAATCTGACCCTTCGTAACAAACGCGATAAACTGACAGCCCTAATTTTTTCATAATGTTATCTCCTGTGCTAGCACAAGCGCTAACATAGCTTTGGAGTGGAGACATAACACATAATACATATAATAACACATGGAGATATACCAATTTATAATTTTTGGCCGCTGACTGTTAGTCTTTTAAATCTGAAGCCAAAAAGTACATTTTGTTCCCTGTTTTTCAGCATTTGAATACATGCATCTGTCGTTCTCGATCAGTTGAAATCACTTCAGATTCAGATGTTTATTTGTCAGGTCTTTCATACATTAGACCAGGGGTTCCCAAACGTTTTCAGCTCGAGATCCAAACTTACAAAAATACATCATGAATTTTTTTACGTTTAATTAATTTATCCACTCTGGTTGGATGGTGTATATGTATGTATTGTGCTGTATATTGACAATACATTTTAATCAAATCTCATTTTGAAATCGCTACCTGTTGAGTGGATCACCATGGTGCAATGCAATCACCTCCGAAGCTGGCTTCCACTGTCGTGTCCATAGGCAGCGTAGCGATTTCAAAATGAGATTTGATTAAAATGTATTGTCATTATACAGCACAATACATTATTATTATTATTATTATTATTATTATTATTATTATTATTATTATTATTATTATTATTATTATTATTATTATTATTAATAATAATAATTATTATTATTATTATTATTATTATTATTATTATTAGTTATAGTTACTTATTTTGTATATTGTTGTTATTTTGTATATTTTACAGTATTGTAACCTTGTTTTATTGTATAGTATTTTATGTTTCTCTTTTATTACTTGTGTGATTTTATATTCCACTACTGCATCTTAAGTTTGAGTCCCAAATCGTGTTGTATGCAAATATAATGACAATAAAGTACAATCTAATCTTAACATGTTATAATCAATAATAATAACTAGGGATGCTCGATATTGGCTTTTTTACCTATACCGATATTGTCCAACTCTTAATTTCCGATACCGATATCAACTGATACCGATATATGCAGGGTTTCCCCCCCCCAAAAACTGAATAATTTCAGGTAATTAACATTACTTATTACATGGCGTTTTAACATTCGCCGAAATGCTTGATTGTGATTGGTCAATAGCGCTCGTCAGAGGTCCGTTATTACTCGATAACGGACCTCTGCCGAACAATAATGACCGCTGTGCGCAATCAAGCCCACTGACACACTGCAGCAGTGCAATCAGTCCACACACCTGCCGGCGATAATAATAACTTTATTTGGGCTGACAGCGGACGGAGCCACAGAACAACTGTGTCTGCATTTGATCTCGTCTTGTCGATGGTGTAAAATGAATTAGGTATATTGTTAGTAAGTTAGCCATGTAATAAGCGGGATAATGTATAGCTATACTCGGTCATTGTCGCAAAATAATTGACCTTCACTACGTTTAGAACACCTCGGCGAGGCGCCTCGGTATTCTAAACTCTGTGTCGGTCAACTGTATTGCAACAATGACCTCGTAGCTATACATTATCTCTTACATATCTCTTGTTGTGGAATTAACACAACATTATGCATACTTTTGATGATAAATAAAATCAGAATTTGTTCTTACTTGCTTGCCTGGGTAAATAAAGGTTATAGAAATGTAAAAAAAAAAAAGAAAAATTGAAACCGATACCGATATTTTCCGATATGACATTTTAATGCCGATATCGGCCGATAATATGAGACATCCCTAATAATAACCATTATATTAGTAACGTACGTACACATTATGATTATGATGATGAAAGGTTCCGTGTCTCCCTGTGTGTGTGTGCAGTCTTCGCCTGCCTGGGATTCCTGTCGCCTGCTAACCGCGGGGCCCTGATGACCTGCGCCGTCGTGCTGTGGGTGCTGCTGGGGACCCCCGCTGGATACGTGGCCGCGCGCCTCTACAAGTGTAAGAGGGGGAGGGGGGGGGCCTCTACAAGTGTAAGAGGGGGAGGGGGGGGGCCTCTACAAGTGTAAGAGGGGGAGGGGGGGGGGCCTCTACAAGTGTAAGAGGGGGGGGGGGGGCCTCCACAAGTGTAAGAGGGGGGGGGGGGGGGGCCTCTACAAGTGTAAGAGGGGGGGGGGGGGCCTCCACAAGTGTAAGAGGGGGGGGGGGGGGGGGCCTCTACAAGTGTAAGAGGGGGGGGGGGGGCCTCCACAAGTGTAAGAGGGGGGGGGGGGGGGGGCCTCTACAAGTGTAAGAGGGGGGAGGGGGGGGGCTTCTACAAGTGTAAGAGGGGGAGGGGGGGGGCTCTACAAGTGTAAGAGGGGGAGGGGGGGGCCTCTACAAGTGTAAGAGGGGGAGGGGGGGGGGCCTCTACAAGTGTAAGAGGGGGAGGGGGGGGGGGCCTCTACAAGTGTAAGAGGGGGAGGGGGGGGGCCTCTACAAGTGTAAGAGGGGGAGGGGGGGGGCCTCTACAAGTGTAAGAGGGGGAGGGGGGGGGCCTCTACAAGTGTAAGAGGGGGGGGGGGGGCCTCCACAAGTGTAAGAGGGGGGGGGGGGGGGGGCCTCTACAAGTGTAAGAGGGGGGGGGGGGGCCTCCACAAGTGTAAGAGGGGGGGGGGGGGGGGCCTCTACAAGTGTAAGAGGGGGGGGGGGGGCCTCCACAAGTGTAAGAGGGGGGGGGGGGGGGGGCCTCTACAAGTGTAAGAGGGGGGAGGGGGGGGGCTTCTACAAGTGTAAGAGGGGGAGGGGGGGGGCTCTACAAGTGTAAGAGGGGGAGGGGGGGGGCCTCTACAAGTGTAAGAGGGGGAGGGGGGGGGGGGCCTCTACAAGTGTAAGAGGGGGAGGGGGGGGGGCCTCTACAAGTGTAAGAGGGGGAGGGGGGGGGGGGCCTCTACAAGTGCAAGAGGGGGGGGGGGCCTCCACAAGTATAAGAGGGGGGGGGGGGCGCGCCTCTACAAGTGTAAGAGGGGGAGGGGGGGCTCTACAAGTGTAAGAGGGGGAGGGGGGGGCTCTACAAGTGTAAGAGGGGGAGGGGGGGGGGCCTCTACAAGTGTAAGAGGGGGAGGGGGGGGGCTCTACAAGTGTAAGAGGGGGAGGGGGGGGGGCTCTACAAGTGTAAGAGGGGGAGGGGGGGGGCCTCTACAAGTGTAAGAGGGGGAGGGGGGGGGCTCTACAAGTGTAAGAGGGGGAGGGGGGGGGGCCTCTACAAGTGTAAGAGGGGGAGGGGGGGGGCCTCTACAAGTGTAAGAGGGGGAGGGGGGGGGGCCTCTACAAGTGCAAGAGGGGGGGGGCCTCCACAAGTATAAGAGGGGGGGGGGGGCGCGCCTCTACAAGTGTAAGAGAGGGGGGGGCCTCTACAAGTGCAAGAGAGGGGGGGGCCTCTACAAGTGCAAGAGGGGGGGGGGGCACCTCCACAAGTGTAAGAGGGGGAGGGGGGGGGCCTCTACAAGTGTAAGAGGGGGGGGGGGCTTCTACAAGTGTAAGAGAGGGGGAGGGGGGGGGCCTCTACAAGTGTAAGAGGGGGAGGGGGGGGGCCTCTACAAGTGTAAGAGGGGGAGGGGGGGGGGCCTCTACAAGTGTAAGAGGGGGAGGGGGGGGGCCTCTACAAGTGTAAGAGGGGGGGGGGGCTTCTACAAGTGTAAGAGAGGGGGAGGGGGGGGGCCTCTACAAGTGTAAGAGGGGAGGGGGGGGGGCTCTACAAGTGTAAGAGGGGGAGGGGGGGGGCCTCTACAAGTGTAAGAGGGGGAGGGGGGGGGCTCTACAAGTGTAAGAGGGGGAGGGGGGGGGCCTCTACAAGTGCAAGAGGGGGGGGGGCCTCCACAAGTATAAGAGGGGGGGGGCGCGCCTCTACAAGTGTAAGAGAGGGGGGGGCCTCTACAAGTGCAAGAGAGGGGGGGGCCTCTACAAGTGCAAGAGGGGGGGGGGCACCTCCACAAGTGTAAGAGGGGGAGGGGGGGGGCCTCTACAAGTGTAAGAGGGGGGGGGGGCTTCTACAAGTGTAAGAGAGGGGGGGGGCTTCTACAAGTGTAAGGGGAGGGGCGCTTCCACAAGTGTAAGAGGGGGGGAGGGGGGGGGCTTCTACAAGTGTAAGAGGGGGGGGGGGGGGGCCATGCGCCTCTACAAGTGTAAGAGGGGGAGGGGGCACGCTTCTACAAGTGTGAGAGGGGAGGGGGGGCACGCTTCTACAAGTGTAAGAGGGGGAGGGGGCACGCTTCTACAAGTGTAAGAGGGGGAGGGGGGGCACGCTTCTACAAGTGTAAGAGGGGAGGGGGGGCACGCTTCTACAAGTGTAAGAGGGGAGGGGGGGCACGCTTCTACAAGTGTAAGAGGGGAGGGGGGGCACGCTTCTACAAGTGTAAGAGGGGAGGGGGGGCACGCCTCTACAAGTGTAAGAGGGGGGGGGCACGCCTCTACAAGTGTAAGAGGGGGAGGGGGGGACACGCCTCTACAAGTGTAAGAGGGGAGGGGGGGGCACGCTTCTACAAGTGTAAGAGGGGAGGGGGGGCACGCTTCTACAAGTGTAAGAGGGGGAGGGGGGGACACGCCTCTACAAGTGTAAGAGGGGGAGGGGGGGGCGCCTCTACAAGTGTAAGAGGGGGGAGGGGGGGCACGCTTCTACAAGTGTAAGAGGGGGAGGGGGGCACGCCTCTACAAGTGTAAGAGGGGAGGGGGGGGCACGCTTCTACAAGTGTAAGAGGGGAGGGGGGGACACGCCTCTACAAGTGTAAGAGGGGAGGGGGGGGCACGCTTCTACAAGTGTAAGAGGGGAGGGGGGGGACACGCCTCTACAAGTGTAAGAGGGGAGGGGGGGGCACGCCTCTACAAGTGTAAGAGGGGAGGGGGGGGCACGCTTCTACAAGTGTAAGAGGGGAGGGGGGGCACGCCTCTACAAGTGTAAGAGGGGGAGGGGGGGGCACGCCTCTACAAGTGTAAGAGGGGAGGGGGGGGCGCTTCTACAAGTGTAAGAGGGGGAGGGGGGGGCACGCTTCTACAAGTGTAAGAGGGGAGGGGGGGGCACGCTTCTACAAGTGTAAGAGGGGAGGGGGGGCACGCCTCTACAAGTGTAAGAGGGGGAGGGGGGGCACGCCTCTACAAGTGTAAGAGGGGAGGGGGGCACGCTTCTACAAGTGTAAGAGGGGGAGGGGGGGGCACGCTTCTACAAGTGTAAGAGGGGAGGGGGGGGCACGCTTCTACAAGTGTAAGAGGGGGAGGGGGGGCACGCTTCTACAAGTGTAAGAGGGGAGGGGGGGCACGCTTCTACAAGTGTAAGAGGGGAGGGGGGGGCACGCTTCTACAAGTGTAAGAGGGGAGGGGGGGGGGCGCACGCCTCTACAAGTGTAAGAGGGGAGGGGGGGGGGCACGCTTCTACAAGTGTAAGAGGGGAGGGGGGGCACGCTTCTACAAGTGTAAGAGGGGAGGGGGGGGGGCGCACGCCTCTACAAGTGTGAGAGGGGAGGGGGGGCACGCCTCTACAAGTGTAAGAGGGGGAGGGGGGGCACGCTTCTACAAGTGTAAGAGGGGAGGGGGGGCACGCTTCTACAAGTGTAAGAGGGGGAGGGGGGGCACGCTTCTACAAGTGTAAGAGGGGAGGGGGGGCACGCTTCTACAAGTGTAAGAGGGGAGGGGGGGGCACGCCTCTACAAGTGTAAGAGGGGAGGGGGGGCACGCCTCTACAAGTGTGAGAGGGGAGGGGGGGGGCACGCCTCTACAAGTGTGAGAGGGGAGGGGGGGCACGCTTCTACAAGTGTAAGAGGGGAGGGGGGGGGCACGCTTCTACAAGTGTAAGAGGGGAGGGGGGGGCACGCCTCTACAAGTGTAAGAGGGGAGGGGGGGCACGCTTCTACAAGTGTGAGAGGGGAGGGGGGGCACGCTTCTACAAGTGTAAGAGGGGGGGGGGGGCACGCTTCTACAAGTGTAAGAGGGGAGGGGGGGCACGCTTCTACAAGTGTGAGAGGGGAGGGGGGGCACGCTTCTACAAGTGTAAGAGGGAAGGGGGGGGCACGCTTCTACAAGTGTAAGAGGGGAGGGGGGGCACGCCTCTACAAGTGTAAGAGGGGAGGGGGGGCACGCTTCTACAAGTGTGAGAGGGGGAGGGGGGGCACGCTTCTACAAGTGTAAGAGGGGAGGGGGGGCACGCTTCTACAAGTGTGAGAGGGGGAGGGGGGGCACGCTTCTACAAGTGTAAGAGGGGGGGGGGGGCACGCTTCTACAAGTGTAAGAGGGGGAGGGGGGGCACGCTTCTACAAGTGTAAGAGGGGAGGGGGGGGCACGCTTCTACAAGTGTAAGAGGGGAGGGGGGGGGCACGCTTCTACAAGTGTAAGAGGGGAGGGGGCGCACACCTCTACAAGTGTAAGAGGGGGAGGGGGGGACACGCTTCTACAAGTGTAAGAGGGGAGGGGGGGCACGCTTCTACAAGTGTAAGAGGGGGAGGGGGGGACACGCTTCTACAAGTGTAAGAGGGGAGGGGGGGCACGCTTCTACAAGTGTAAGAGGGGAGGGGGGGCACGCTTCTACAAGTGTAAGAGGGGAGGGGGGGCACGCTTCTACAAGTGTAAGAGGGGAGGGGGGGCGCTTCTACAAGTGTAAGAGGGGAGGGGGGGGCGCACGCCTCTACAAGTGTAAGAGGGGAGGGGGGGGGCACGCCTCTACAAGTGTGAGAGGGGAGGGGGGCACGCTTCTACAAGTGTAAGAGGGGGAGGGGGGGCACGCCTCTACAAGTGTGAGAGGGGAGGGGGGGCACGCTTCTACAAGTGTAAGAGGGGAGGGGGGGCACGCTTCTACAAGTGTAAGAGGGGAGGGGGGGGGCGCTTCTACAAGTGTAAGAGGGGAGGGGGGGGGCACGCTTCTACAAGTGTAAGAGGGGGAGGGGGGGCACGCTCTACAAGTGTAAGAGGGGGAGGGGGGGCACGCTTCTACAAGTGTAAGAGGGGGAGGGGGGGCACGCTTCTACAAGTGTAAGAGGGGGAGGGGGGGCACGCTTCTACAAGTGTAAGAGGGGAGGGGGGGCACGCTTCTACAAGTGTAAGAGGGGGAGGGGGGGCACGCTTCTACAAGTGTAAGAGGGGGAGGGGGGGCACGCTTCTACAAGTGTAAGAGGGGGAGGGGGGGCACGCTTCTACAAGTGTAAGAGGGGGAGGGGTGGCACGCTTCTACAAGTGTAAGAGGGGAGGGGGGGCACGCTTCTACAAGTGTAAGAGGGGGAGGGGGGGCACGCTTCTACAAGTGTAAGAGGGGGAGGGGGGGCACGCTTCTACAAGTGTAAGAGGGGCAGGGGGGGCACGCTTCTACAAGTGTAAGAGGGGGAGGGGGGGCACGCCTCTACAAGTGTAAGAGGGGGGGGGGGCACGCTTCTACAAGTGTAAGAGGGGAGGGGGGGCACGCTTCTACAAGTGTAAGAGGGGGGGGGGGGGGGGGGGGCGCTTCTACAAGTGTAAGAGGGGGAGGGGGGGCACGCTTCTACAAGTGTAAGAGGGGGGGGGCACGCCTCTACAAGTATAAGAGGGGAGGGGGGGGCACGCCTCTACAAGTGTAAGAGGGGAGGGGGGGCACGCCTCTACAAGTGTAAGAGGGGAGGGGGGGGGCACGCTTCTACAAGTGTAAGAGGGAGGGGGGGCACGCTTCTACAAGTGTAAGAGGGGGAGGGGGGGCACGCTTCTACAAGTGTAAGAGGGGAGGGGGGGGCACGCTTCTACAAGTGTAAGAGGGAGGGGGGGCACGCTTCTACAAGTGTAAGAGGGGGAGGGGGGGCACGCCTCTACAAGTGTAAGAGGGGAGGGGGGGCACGCCTCTACAAGTGTAAGAGGGGAGGGGGGGGGCACGCTTCTACAAGTGTAAGAGGGAGGGGGGGCACGCTTCTACAAGTGTAAGAGGGGGAGGGGGGGCACGCCTCTACAAGTGTAAGAGGGGAGGGGGGGCACGCTTCTACAAGTGTAAGAGGGGGGGGGGGGGCACGCTTCTACAAGTGTAAGAGGGGAGGGGGGGGGGCGCGCCTCTACAAGTGTAAGAGGGGGAGGGGGGGCACGCTTCTACAAGTGTAAGAGGGGGGGGGGGGCACGCTTCTACAAGTGTAAGAGGGGAGGGGGGCACGCTTCTACAAGTGTAAGAGGGGGGGGGGCACGCTTCTACAAGTTTAAGAGGGGAGGGGGGGCACGCTTCTACAAGTGTAAGAGGGGGGGGGGGCACGCTTCTACAAGTGTAAGAGGGGAGGGGGGGCACGCTTCTACAAGTGTAAGAGGGGGGGGGGCACGCTTCTACAAGTGTAAGAGGGGGGGGGGGGGCACGCTTCTACAAGTGTAAGAGGGGGGGGGGGGCACGCTTCTACAAGTGTAAGAGGGGAGGGGGGGCACGCTTCTACAAGTGTAAGAGGGGGGGGGGGCGCACGCCTCTACAAGTGTAAGAGGGGAGGGGGGGCACGCCTCTACAAGTGTAAGAGGGGGGGGGGGCACGCTTCTACAAGTGTAAGAGGGGAGGGGGGCACGCTTCTACAAGTGTAAGAGGGGGGGGGGGGCACGCTTCTACAAGTGTAAGAGGGGAGGGGGGGCACGCTTCTACAAGTGTAAGAGGGGGGGGGGGGCGCACGCCTCTACAAGTGTAAGAGGGGAGGGGGGGCACGCCTCTACAAGTGTAAGAGGGGAGGGGGGGGGCACGCTTCTACAAGTGTAAGAGGGGGGGGGGCACGCTTCTACAAGTGTAAGAGGGGAGGGGGGGGCACGCCTCTACAAGTGTAAGAGGGGAGGGGGGGGCACGCTTCTACAAGTGTAAGAGGGGGGGGGGGCACGCTTCTACAAGTGTAAGAGGGGGGGGGGGCACGCTTCTACAAGTGTAAGAGGGGAGGGGGGGGGGCACGCTTCTACAAGTGTAAGAGGGGAGGGGGGGGGGCACGCTTCTACAAGTGTAAGAGGGGAGGGGGGGGGGGCACGCTTCTACAAGTGTAAGAGGGGAGGGGGGGCACGCTTCTACAAGTGTAAGAGGGGGAGGGGGGGCACGCTTCTACAAGTGTAAGAGGGGAGGGGGGGCACGCTTCTACAAGTGTAAGAGGGGGGGGGGGCGCCTTCTACAAGTGTAAGAGGGGAGGGGGGGGCACGCTTCTACAAGTGTAAGAGGGGAGGGGGGGGGCACGCTTCTACAAGTGTAAGAGGGGGGGGGGCACGCTTCTACAAGTGTAAGAGGGGAGGGGGGGCACGCTTCTACAAGTGTAAGAGGGGGGGGGGGGGCGCGCCTCTACATGTGTAAGAGGGGAGGGGGGCACGCTTCTACAAGTGTAAGAGGGGGGGGGGGCACGCTTCTACAAGTGTAAGAGGGGAGGGGGGGGCACGCTTCTACAAGTGTAAGAGGGGAGGGGGGGGCACGCTTCTACAAGTGTGAGAGGGGAGGGGGGGCACGCCTCTACAAGTGTAAGAGGGGAGGGGGGGGCACGCCTCTACAAGTGTAAGAGGGGAGGGGGGGCACGCTTCTACAAGTGTAAGAGGGGAGGGGGGGGGGCGCCTCTACAAGTGTAAGAGGGGAGGGGGGGCACGCCTCTACAAGTGTAAGAGGGAGGGGGGGGCACGCCTCTACAAGTGTAAGAGGGGAGCGGGGGGGGGGGCGCTTCTACAAGTGTAAGAGGGGAGGGGGGGGCACGCCTCTACAAGTGTAAGAGGGGAGGGGAGGGCACGCCTCTACAAGTGTAAGAGGGGAGGGGG
>NC_140173.1:32118551-32138551 GCF_963971535.1 Notolepis coatsorum | reverse complement strand
TGAAGACCCGCCCTACTCTGCCTCTGATTCGCAGACTGTGGGTGGGGAATGTGATTGGACCAAAGCAGAGTCACTCACAGACAGTGGGTCCAGTCACGCCGCGGGACAGATTCTTGTGTATTTAAAAGTACTGCCAATGTAGCCTTCAGGTGATCGCCATGGATAGAATCAGACATGCTTTGTTTACGCTTCTAGGCTACTGGCGCATGCCTGTGATGTAAGCAGTACGCGCGACGAGAGCCTTGACAACCCTTTCGTCATCGTTTTATGCGGTTGACAGTTTAGATGAGAGCGTGAAGGTTTATTGTTTCTAGGAATTCCACCCTGGAAGGTGGTCTCACTTTTTTGCGGTTTCACCCGTGAAAACGCCGTTTCCGTAAAAACGAAAGGCACATCCGAAAAAATATTTTTGCGGATTCACCTGCTAGCGTTTCCGTCTAAACAGGGCCTTAGTGTCTGTATCCCTTTAACCAATTACTGTCTCTCTCTCTCTCTCTCTCTCTCTCTCTCTCTCGCTCTCGCTTCTCTCTCGCTCTCTGTGTGTCTCTGGCACGCTCTCTCTTTGTCCATCTCTGTCTCTCTCTCCCTTTCACTCTCTTTGTCGGCTCTCTCTCTCTCCCCCTCTCTCTCTCTCCCTCTCCCTCTCCCTCTCTCTCTCTCTCTCTCTCTCTCTCTCTCTCTCCCTCTCTCTCTCCCTCTCTCTCTCTCTCTATATCTATCCCTCTCCCTCTCTCTCCCTCTCCTTCTCTCTCTCCTCTCTCTATCTCTCCATCTCCCTCTCTCTCTCTCCCTCTCTCTCTCCCTCTCTCTCTCTCTCTCTCTCTCTCTCTCTCTCTCTCTCTCTCTCTCTTCTCTCTCTCTCTCTCTCTCTCTCTCTCCCTCTCTCTCTCCCTCTCTCTAGCCTTTGGTGGTGAGAAGTGGAAGACCAATGTTCTGCTGACTGCCTTCCTCTGCCCAGGGTGAGCTACTGAGATACGCACACACACGCACACACACACACGCACACACACACACGCATATAATTGATATGTTAACAGAGGTTCCATATGCTTTAGAGGCATGTCATCACAGGTTAGAATCATCCTGGGTTAGTGTGTTTCCTTGGGGCGACCATGCTGCTGTTATTCCCCAAATCCACTCGACTCATCGGGAAGAAGCTCTCGATGCAAGTCTACAAGTCTCTTTCTTTCTCTCTTTCTTTCTTTCTTTCTTTCTTTCTTTCTTTCTTTCTTTCTTTCTTTCTTTCTTTCTTTTCTTTCTTTCTTTCTTTCTTTCTTTCTTTCTTTCTTTCTTTCTTCTTTCTTTTCTTTCTTCTTCTCTCTCTCTACACCCCTCTCTCTGTCTCTTTCTTTCTCTCTCTCTACACCCCTCTCTTTCTCTTTCTACACCCCTCTCTCTGTCTCTTTCTTTCTTTCTCTCTCTCTACACCCCTCTCTCTGTCTCTTTCTTTCTCTCTCTCTACACCCCTCTCTGTCTCTTTCTTTCTCTTTCTACACCCCTCTCTCTGTCTCTTTCTTTCTTTCTCTCTCTCTACACCCCTCTCTCTGTCTCTTTCTTTCTCTCTCTCTACACCCCTCTCTGACTCTTTCTTTCTCTCTCTACACCCCTCTCTCTGACTCTTTCTTTCGCTCTCTACACCCCTCTCTCTCTTTTTCACTCTACACCCCTCCCTGTCTCACTCTCGACACCTCTCTCTCTCTCTTTCTCTCTCTACACCCCTCTCTCTCTACACCTCTCTCTTTCTCTCTATCTCTACACCCCCCCTTTCTCTCTCTCTCTCTCTCTTACGATGAATTGGAAATGGTACGATGAATTGGAAATGGGGGACCCTGGTGGAAACAAGACGAAAGTCTTTCTCTGGTCTGCATCCCCTTAACAATTGTATGTATTGAGCTGTACTGCACTGTACCCATTCTGCAATCTGTTAATAAAGTTTTCATTCATTCATTCATTCACTCTCTCTCTCTCTCTCTCTCTCTCTCTCTCTCTCTCTTTCTCTCTTTCTCTACACTCCTCTCTCTTTACACCTCTCTCTCTCTACACCTCTCTTTCTCTACACTTCTCTCTCTTTACACCTCTCTCTCTCTATCTCTACACCTCTCTCTACTCATACCACACCTTATGTGAATACTGTATACTTCATCAGATCATGTATTTAGCATTTTAGCATTTTTAGATTATATATTAGATTAGATTTAGATTTTTGGATTATTAGATTATATGTTGCATATATTCAGCATTTAGCATTTTTATTTTTTTTGATTATATATTAGATTAGATTTAGATTATTGGATTATTAGATTATTGTAACTATTTATTGTAGGACAAATATAACTGAGAGGGCATACATACCCTCATCTCGCACCTTGTTGCCCATATGCACATGTCCAGAGTTAATTATATTGATGCTTTTTATTCTATTTAATTTTTTACTTCTCCACTGTACTATAATTATGTCCCCTGTACCATGTCTTAGGCCATGTCCAGACGAAACTGATTTCGGTCGTATCAGTCAAAGTATTTTATCGTATGCACTTTTCATCCACACGGAACTGTGTTCTGGGAGCCTGAATACGCTATTTTCTGAGACTGGCTCCCAGAGTGGGCAAATCTGAAGAGGCCCCCCTTGCGTCGTCGTCTTTACAAGCCTATACGGGTATTTTCCTGAACCGATGACGCGATAGCCCACCTCTCCCTTAACACTTTCCGTGCCGGAGCTCGGTGCCCCGGAACCTCCTTGAATGCCGCGACCCACTTCAATGTTAGCATTAAAACGTCTAATCTATGTTTTAAATTATGGCTATGTGTCTAATCTGCCCGTCGCTTATCAATGACTCGTTTTCCAGTCAACATTGTCGAAGCGGATTGTTTTTTTATCGGTTCATTTTCGTTTTATAGCATTTTGAAAAGCCCTAGTTTTCAAGGAAAATATAAAGATTCCATGATAAAAGACATTTACTGGAATATTCTAGAATACACAAAAACGTTGTAATTTTTCGGCCTATTTATGAATCGTTTTCAAATAAACGCTAGATTATCGATAGTATATGTGTACGTACATGGCCGCCTAGTTATAGTTGAAAGTGGGGGTGCAAGTATTTTTTTTATTCTTTTTTTTTTTTTAATTTTTAAAAAAAAAAATTTTTGCAAGGGGTGGTTTGGAGGGGGTCCGGCACGACCCCCTCCACGGCAGATTTTTTTTACATTTAATGAACACCTGTATGTGCAATTTCCTGCAATATAGAGCCTTCAATCTTGACCAAAATAAAGCTGCTCTTTTCACTATAAAACTCAGTTTATATTGCAGTATGATAGCTATAATAACTTCACTGCGAGGGCTCTTTTAGCTAACGCTAGCTAGGCACGTATGATAGCCAATTACTATTATAATAATAATAATAATAATAATAATAATAACTTTCCCATCCTCCCAAAGCCCCTCCAGCCCCGTTCACATCCGCCGCACCAACAACAAGTAACAACAACAACTAATTGACGCTATCAATAGCCCCAGTGAGCGCGGCGGCTGAATGAATGAAAACTTTATTTAACAGATTGCAGAATGGGTAAAATACAGTACGGCTCAATACACACAATTGTTAAGGGGATGCAGACCAGAGAAAGACGTTTGTCTTGTTTACATCAGGGTCTGTGCTGCACCGAGTGAATCCACAGTCACTTGCTCCTCAATGGGAAACCAACCTAGATTTACCATGAAGGACTGGTTCTGGCCGAACCGTTCGTTATACAAGTATCACAGAGACATTACAAAGGTGCTCACAGTTGCACGAGGGGTTCGCACAGAGATACGGGATGGTTTGAAAGCTCGGCGTTGCTAATAAATATTTTTTATATTTTTTTTATAAACTGCTCAAAGCGGCATTATTTCCGTCGTTGGGTGATCACAGCGCCTGCGCAGTGCGCACCATCGCGTATCTCTGGATTCACTCGGTTCAGCGCCGAGGCTCACCATACGAGAAATATTCAGTTTCAATCTGTTTGCGCATTTAGTATACAGTCACAGTGTTCGACTTACGTGATGATTTGCTCCATTTTAATGTAAACGCCGAAGAATAATCCTCACGAGTCACAATGTTATCCAATATCCAACCTGAATTTCGAAAAAGGTTCGAAAAAGCCGCCTCCCCCAACATGTCGTATACGTCATGCCGACAAACGCCCGTGGGCACTGGATCAAACCATTAAAGTGGGGGGTCACACAATCTTTGGAAACTTAAAAACGTGCTATTAAGTGTCATTGCGTATTATTAATTTGATTGAAATTACGTAGTTATGGTTCGATAAGATTTATAAATTGGGGGGGGATATTTATATCATATGATATGATCAAAAAGTGAGGGAGCAAAAAGACAAGCTTGCTCCCCCAAGTTCAATAGTCCTAGAGCACCCGCATCTTCTGCTCCATTAAGTGGGCGCCTATGTGTACGTATGCACGCTATAGAGTCGATCTGAAAAATCGATTCTCTTATTTCCTCATCAGCGATCGCGCACAAACAGACACATCACACATAGGGGACATGCTGAGATCTCAGCGAATACAACTCTGATTATCCCAAGACTGGTAAAATAGATTCCTTACCTCAGATCAGATGTTCTCCAAAAAGATCATTCCAATTCCTGATCGCCATTCCAAATATCGATCACGCTTATTGATTGAGTATTGGCTGCTGTAAATATATATTCCAGGCTGATTCCCGTCCCGCGATGACTTCCATGTTGATCAGACAGCTCGCCAGCACAAGGAACCAGCTGGCTCCGCCCCTACATATCTACAGATCCCAGGTCAGTCTAAGCGACTGACCTGCAGTTACACAGGGATAGACGATAGGGGGCGCTTTTTTCCATTCTGAGCTCCTGTAGGGGCTGCTGTACCAACGGGAGACTCGGTTGATGAAATATGATTTCAGATCGCTAATAAAACGATGTTTGTCGTCATCTTCACTCAGTGGGGGGTCTAATAAAACAAGATATGACGTCCCTGGCATTTAAAGTGTTAACCCGCATGTGCAAACTCAGCCAACATCACAACAACAATGGCATCGTACAGAGTAGTTGCGTTCGTGTTACAGAAGTTATTGAGCTTGATCGGGCTTTTACAGCTAAATGTACTGCCCCTGTACTACCACCGTCGACAACAGATTGACATCTCACTTAATCCGCATGCGCAAACCCAGCCAACAAAAAATAAACATGATACTTATATGTCCAGATATGTCCTGGCTAGAAGTTTTTATTAAACACCGGGAGGCTACTGTGATGAAATACACGATACTAGCTAGAGATTAGTGTCACATAGCGGGCATTTTTCTGAAAATCAAATCAAATGTATTTGTAAGGCCCGACAACACACGTTAATGTCCCCATGGGCCGGACACGTCTTCTTTAAACAAGTCAAGAAGAAACATAACAATAAGTCAAGAACAAAACAAGAACACCATAAGGTCCAACAAATTTAAGATAAATACAAATAAATGAATGAGTGCAAACACTCCCAGACATACCCACGCGAAGGTAAGGAAAAACTCACTAAAACCTAACAATAGGGAAAAAAGCTCCACAGGCAGTGTGGAGGAGAGAAACCTTAGAAGGGCCATTCAAGGGGGGATCTCCCTTCTTAGATGTCGGTGATAGTAGTGTTGCAGACTGACAGTGGTAAGCATGCACTCATGTGTGTAGTGAAACACAGATGAGTGCATGCAATAGCAACTGAACATTTTGAAAAATTAAAGATAGAGCTGATAGCGATAGCAACTGAACATTTTGAAAGATTAAAGATAGAGCTGATAGCGAATATATTTGAGGCACAGGGGCGGCTCAAAGAGGGTCGCGTCCTCCCCGTCTTAATCACGGGACGTTCAACACTCCGGTCATCGCTCTGAGACAGCCGGAGACAGGGAGATAGGGGGCGGCGCAGAGAGGTTCGCAACCTCCCCGACATCATCGCAGGACGTCCAGCACTCCGGTCACCACTACGAGACCGCCGGAGACAGGGAGACAGGAGGGCACGCAGAGAGGGTCGCATCCTCCCGGTCTTCATCACGGGACGTCCGACACTCCGGTCAACACTCCGGGACAGCAACTCACAGGGAGACAGGGAGACGGGACAGGCGTTAGACAGCTCACGTGATTGTAGTGGGCGGACATAGCAATAGATACAAGTGGTAAGCATATATGTGAATAGATATATGAAGTAAGCATATTATGTGAGTAGAATAGAAGTACTTAACCCACCAATGAAACCACGTTGACAGACCAGTTGACAGACCACAGACAGAAGACGGTAAGGAGCTGATCCATGGCCTCGGTGGTGCATGTAGAGCAGTCACTGCAATCTTGGCCAAGACCCCGAGGCATCCATCACCTTGGTCAGCACTACGAGACCGGCACTCAGAGAGATGGGGGGGGGGGGGTTGGTTTAGAGAGTTCCCATGTTTGTAGTGCTGCAGAAAAGCAGACATGGGGGAAAATAGACATCCTAACTAAACTAGACAGATTAATCTAAGGGTCAGTCCCCGACCAGGTGAGATCAGGGTAGGTTGAAGGAGAGAGAGAAAAGATGGGTCTTAAGCAGGGATTTAAAAGCTTCGACAGAGCAGGCGCCCCTGACGACGGCAGGTAATTTGTTCCACCCAAGTAGTAGCCAATTTGAAAACCCAAATTTGAAAACCCAAGTAGTAGCCAAGCACATACTGTTCCATAGCATACGCCTTCAGTTGATCATGACAAATCCTCTCTTACCTTGACGATTAAAAGCCTCCATAATTTAGCAAATAGTTTTCCCATGGCTGGTGTTGAGATTTACGATGCCAGTCAGCTAGCGTTGATGCTATTCAATGCTATCAACATTAGCTAAATAGCTAACCAACTAAATACAATAGACAGTGGTATCCTGAGGTAACGTTAAATACAGACAACTTTTGCTACAATAAGACAGTGGTATCCTGAGGTAACGTTAAATACAGACAACGTTTGCTAGTCGAAAGAACTGGACACAGGGACAAGTTAAACATCCATCACTTTAATACAACAGGTAGTTTGAGCTGCGCGTACCATATTATATACGGCTTTGACACGTTCTCTCTCTCCTGCCGACTAAAATCCTCCTCATCATCGATTGCCTGTAGGCTGTAGCTGCATTTTGCGCATGTGAGCCACGGTCTCTCTCTCTCCTCTCCTTTGGAAACTAGCGTTACGTTAGCTCAAAAGCACAGAACCAGACGACACAAGTTATGCTGCTAGCAACAAACAACGATAACACTTCCGGTCGGGGGGGTTTCAAAATAAAAGAGTGACGTCTAAAACAGGAAAGACATTTATTTTGTACATTTGTGGCACGCACTTATTTCTTGAGACAATTTCTCTTATCTTATGTCATCTCTACACCCCCCCCCCTCTCTCTCCCTCTCTCTCTCTCTCTCCCTCTGCAGGGTGGTGTTTGCAGATTTCTTTGTGATGAACCTGATTCTGTGGGGGGAGGGGTCATCGGCAGCCATGCCCTTTGGGACTCTGGTGGCCATCTTGGCTCTGTGGTTCTGCATCTCTGTACCGCTCACGTTCATAGGGGCGTACTTCGGATTCAAGAGGACTGTGAGCCCACAGACACACACAGACACACACAGACACACACACACACAGACACACTCTGTACCACTCACGTTCATAGGGGCGTACCTCGGCTTCAAGAAGACTGTGAGGCTAGGCTAAGGTTACATGAGGGAAAAACAACAACAACGTTGCATCTTCAAATGATTTCGTTTGCACGTCCAAGTCGAATGGCAACAGCGTTTTAGTTGGCATTTTAGCGGGCCCAGCGGCAATGCTCAAAAGGTGTTTTTGTTGTCAAAAGTCCCTTGGAACGGTGCCATCTAACCCCGAGAAGTTAGATGCCAGCCGTAGAAGGTAAAACCTTTTTTTTTTATATCTTTCTTCCCCTCCTTTTTTCCCGATTTTTCTCCCATCCCACCCTTCCTGGTTGTTGCGTACTTTCCCCTACTGTTGGTCCGGGAGACCGGAGACTGTCACATGCTTCCCTCCGACGCATGTGCAGCCTGGGGCAGGCCAACCTGGCCGCGCAGGTTCTCACCGGGGAGAGTGTAGCGTGTGGGAGGCCACACTATCTCTCCTCAGTTCCAACCCTCGCTGAGCAGGCCCCCCGACCGAACTGTAGGGGTCGCTGTCCACAACGCCCAGGACCCACCCTTCAGCTTTCCCACCCCCTGATACAGCCAATTGTATCAGTGTGAGAGGCCAGCCAAGCTGATAGCAACGCCGGGAGCTGGATACGAACAGGCGAATCCTAGTGTCTCCCGGTGTTGGTGACGAATGTAATCTCCGTGCGCCACCTGCCCCCCCAGGTAAAACTATTTTAACGTAACCGTTCTGCCATCGGTACTCGAGAAATTAGATTTTTTTTTCCCTGAGGAATTTAAACGTCGCAAACTGATCTTGTTCTCGCCCATCTCTCCTCTCTCGTCTCTCTGTCTGCAGAAGGGGCGGGGCTGCGCTGTGCTTTTACACACACTCGCGACTCGAGCCGCTCACTCACGCACACACACACGTGTGTTTACTAAAGCTCTGTGCGCGCGACGAGTACCTGCCCGCGCGCACGCTCAGTGTTGAATTCAGTGATGATATCCGTCTGACCACGCCCAGCTTCTGACAACGAGAGAGCTCAGGAGACAACGTGTCGTCTAACCCCACTGTGAAAATGCAACGTTGTTGTTTTTCCCTCATGTAAACTTAGCCGTCTACACACGCACGCACACACGCACACACACACACACACACACACACACACACACACATTCTCTCTATCTGTCTCTCTTTGTCACACACACTCACTCACTCTCTCTTTGTCACACACACCCACACACCCACACACTCACTCACTCTCTCTTTGTCACACACACCCACACACACACATCTCTCTCTCTCTCTCTCTCTCTCTCTCTCTCTCTCTCTCTCTCTCTCTCTCTCTCTCTCTCTCTCTCTCTCACTCACTCACACATAGGTCCACATGTTAATTAATTGATACCAGTTGATTGATTATGTTCATCAGGTCTTCATAGAACTCGCCCCTGCTTGCTTTGATTGATCCTCTTGGTCGTGAATGGTTGTGTCCAGGGCATCGAGCACCCGGTGCGCACCAATCAGATTCCTCGTCAGATCCCTGAACAGTCGTTCTACACCAAGCCCCTCCAGGCATCGTGATGGGCGGGATCCTGCCATTCGGGTGCATCTTCATCCAACTCTTCTTCATCCTCAACTCTATATGGTGAGAGAACATGCTGAATTATTATTAATATTATTAACCCTTTCACTGCCATACGACGGAAGGTTAACCCTTTACTATCACAGTTGTCGTGTTTGCAGTGAAAGGGTTAACCCTCTGTATTGTCGCAGTGAAAGGGTTAACCGTTTTGGTAGTGCGGCAGTGAAAGGGTTAATATGATATATGATCTTATTGTGTGATAGGCTGTGATTAATCACAGGAAGAGGCCATCATTATGGGAAATGTGCTAACCTAGCTTAGCACAAATGAATAGAAGTGGATACGGAGCACTAGCCTAGCTTAAAACTCCGGGAGAGGTGTTTCACAACTAGGCTTAGTGGTCCGTATCTGCTTCCATTCATTTTTATTTTAAATTTTTTTCACTGCGACAATACACAGAAGGTTAACCCTTTCACTGCCACACGACAGCGACCGTCGGTTGTGTGATAGTAAAGGGTTAACCCAGCTGCACTGCCACCTCTGTCTAGTGACTAGGTGTGTAATTTAAGGGTTAGTGACTAGGTGTGTAATTTAAGGGTTAGTGACTAGGTGTGTCATTTAAGGGTTAGTGACTAGGTGTGTCATTTAAGGGTTATTCACTAGGTGTGTAATTTAAGGGTTAGTGACTAGGTGTGTCATTTAAGGGTTATTCACTAGGTGTGTAATTTAAGGGTTAGTGACTAGGTGTGTCATTTAAGGGTTATTCACTAGGTGTGTAATTTAAGGGTTAGTGACTAGGTGTGTCATTTAAGGGTGAGTGACTAGGTGTGTCATTTAAGGGTTAGTGACTAGGTGTGTCATTTAAGGGTGAGTGACTAGGTGTGTCATTTAAGGGTTAGTGACTAGGTGTGTCATTTAAGGTGAGTGACTAGGTGTGTCATTTAAGGGTTAGTGACTAGGGGTGTAATTTAAGGGTTAGTGACTAGGTGTGTAATTTAAGGGTTAGTGACTAGGTGTGTCATTTAAGGGTGAGTGACTAGGTGTGTCATTTAAGGGTGAGTGACTAGGTATGTAATTTAAGGGTGAGTGACTAGGTATGTAATTTAAGGGTTAGTGACTAGGGGTGTAATTTAAGGGGTAGTGACTAGGTGTGTAATTTAAGGGTAAGTGACTAAGTGTGTATCATTTGTGTGTCCAGGTCTCATCAGATGTACTACATGTTCGGCTTCCTCTTCCTGGTCTTCATCATCCTCGTCATCACCTGCTCCGAGGCTACCATACTGCTCTGCTACTTCCACCTCTGTGCTGAGGTGTGTGTGTGTGTGTGTGTGTGTGTGTGTGTGTGTGTGTGTGTGTGTGTGTGTGTGGGTGTGTGGGTGTGTGGGTGGGTGGGTGGGTGGGTGGGTGGGTGGGTGGGTGGGTGGGTGGTAGTACCTTCCTGTCACTCAGGTGCTGTAGGGCAGAGTTCTCAACATTCATACCAAGGAAACGTACGTGGAAATAAGTATCATTATCGTTTTATCACCTGGCCTTTAGTAATAATAATAATTAAGTACCAGTGTTACTTAAGAGCTGAGAAAATTATTGTTTTATCACCTGGCCTTAGTACCAGTGTTACTTAACACTTTCGTGGCCACTTGGATCCGTCTAATATCACTCTAAACGGCCAGCATTTCATAATAGACGTGCATAGTCCGTGGGGCTGTTTGTAGAGCTCAATCTATACTTTATAGCAGGGGTAGGCAACCCTAGGCACGCGTGCCTGCATAGGCACGCGGGGGCATTTGCATAGGCACAGGGGGCAGCACAAAAAAAAATAAAAAAAAATAAAAAATATTATTTAATTTTTTTTTTTATTTAATTTTTTTTTTGTTGCTTTGAAATATTATAGTGAACTATTTTGCACTGTTGTCGCATTTATCTTGTTGAAATCCTCCCACAGGTTCTTTTTACTTCCACATATTTAATTGAGACCCTTTATTTGTTTATTATTTCAATTTAGCTGGAAATACATTGCTACATCATTCAGTAACATTTGCAGAGCCTTATAACAAAAACATTATTACGGTCACCATTGTGACCAGTGGGATTAATCAACAAATTGTATTATTTATTTTTCTATTTCATTGAACATTGCACATGTTAAAAGCCATTTTGTTACTCAAAATGTGAGTATTACCAAGTCAACTTGTGTTCTTAAAACAATGACAATAAACATAGTTTTATTAGGTTGAAATAATGTGGTTGTGTACTTATTTTTCTGTTAACTTATTATGGATTGAAAACTGAAAACCTTAATGCACAGTAACTGAACTCAATATTTTTAAGTTCTGGTAACTAATAATTTTTTTTTACAGTGTAGTCTTGCGATCAATCAAAACTTATTTACACGATATACCTCACATTCACCCTCCATTCACATCCTGGTGTTCTCCTGGTGTTCTCCATTAGGCCTGTAGGTGGAGCTATGACAGCACACGTACAGTACACACACCGATGGTGTGTGATGTGTCCAAAAATGAATGGGCAAATGTGAGTGAAATGGTCGCACTGTATGCAGCTGTTTGTCTGCATTGCATTCCCCCCCCCCCAACTCAGATTTAGGGTTGATACAACCATCATAATAATATTGTTAATAATAACAATAACAATAATGATGTAATAATGTAAAAATTATCATTAAAAAGACCTGATTATGAGAGAAAAAAATTACGATGCATGGAATATTGTTGAGGCACACTAGTTACAACTATATTTCAAACAGGCACTCCATGTCAAAAAGGTTGCTGACCCCTGCTTTATAGTATTGCTATCTGTCCATTCTCATTGTCAATTGACACCATAAACCGTCCCTTCAAAATGGCTTAAAGAAAAAAAGATTCATCAATACGTTCTCATTTTTTAGCGTCTTGATATAAGCGTTATAAGGGATTTGGTCTAGTATATTTCCTGGAAGCGTCTATATTAATCCCAGCCGAAGAGTGCTTCGTGTTTCTCTGATTGGCCACGACGCCTATGTGACCGCGGCGAGCGGCAGAGCGGAAATAGGCTGCTGCCTCCGCGTCAAGAAAGACAGACAGGCATTCTATTGCCATGCTCTGCGACAAACCCTAACCTTAACCAACTCCGAAAGAATGCCTAAACTTAACCTTAACCAACTCCGAAAGAATGCCTAAACTTAACCCTAACCTTAACCAACTCCGAAAGAATGCCTAAACTTAACCCTAACCATAACCAACTCCGAAAGAATGCCTAAACTTAACCCTAACCTTAACCAACTCCGAAAGAATACCTAAACTTAACCGGTGAAAGAATGCACGTTTATAGCGAGAGATGATAAATTAATGAAACGTAATAAAAAAAAAAAAAAAAAAAAAAAAATTGAAGTGATTCGAACTTGTCACCAACGCACCGCAGGCTCCACAGCAAGGCGGCGAACGAGTTGAGCTAACCGCCGATGTTAAAACAGGGGGATTACGGCTGCATAATGCCGCGGCCGCTCCCCTCTGCTGCGGGGCGTGTCGCGGCCAATCAGGGAAAACGCAGAAGCACTCGGGAGCACTCTTCGGCTGGGATTAAAGAATAGGCTTCCTGGAAGGCAAGATACAGGCCGCTAAGCTACTAACGTTAAATCCAATGGCATTTCGGATATACAGAAGCTACAGTTAAAACTCAAACTGCATATGATCGGTATGATGGTCCACCATGAATGCATGAAAGGGGGGGGGGGGCGGGGGACGTTGTTTCTGATTATTGATTACCAATAACCGCGTTAGCCTCAGTAGCCACATTCGCTGATCGGGTGGATGGCTATCATAACAAGCCCTGATCACCGTGTAATTTACGTGAAAAATATCTTACCGTGGGCCAGTTGGATCCCCCAAAGGATTTCCCAGTTATCGATCGCCATCTGGTAGATCGATATGTCCGTTGGCTGATCATATATTCCTTTACTGCACACTGAAATCCGCATCCCAAAACATATTCCAAGCTACAGGCTATAGGCATAGCTTCATGTTAGCAGAAAACTACATTGGAGATCCAGAAAAACAAGACAACTTCTGCCACAGGGAACACTGCATTATCGAGATAGCGCCCCTAAGAGGATCTGGCCGGTAATGCACTTTGTCGAATTCAAAGAGTAGGGTACTTCTGCAGTGCAGCTCGGTGACATCGAGTAGGTTATTACAATGGAATAAAAGCCAAAACAACCTTGCCACGGACATGTCCGTGGTTGGTCCTCAACCGTTGGATTCGAAACACGGACATCTCCGTGGCCAGGCGCCATTGATAAGAGATGAGAAAATTATTGTTTTATCACCTGGCCTTAGTACCAGTGTTACTTAACTCTTTCAGCGCCGCGGGCCTAGCCCATCTTTGTTCCTACTGCGCCACCGCTCTAAGAGATAGGGCTGCGTGGCAGTGTTTGCAGGGCTATATCTAAATAATAATAATAATAATTCATTTATTTTGTATAGCGCTTTTCAAGGACCCAAAGTCGCTGACAATAGGCATAAAAAAGAAAACAAAGAAACAAAACCAGAGGGAAACGGAGGACAATAAGAAAACACAGGAAACATAAAACCTCAAGTAACGGATAACAAATGCGGGAGTGAGTAGGGGAGACAGTTGGGAGGAGAGTAAGGGAAGACCAAGGGGGGTGGGGGGGTGGCAGGAGAGGAGAGAACGTGGGGCAGGGGGAAATGGTGGTGAGTTGGAGGAGGGTGGTTATGGGTAAGGAAGGTTGAATGCTTGGGAGAACAGGTAGGTTTTGAGTCTGGATTTGAAGGTGGAGAGTGAGGGAGAGTCTCTGATGGTCTGAGGGAGGGAGTTCCAGAGTCGGGGTGCAGCTCGTGAGAATGCCCGGTCACCGTGGAAGAGGACCGGAGGGAACGGGTGGGGCGGTAGGGGAGAAGGAGGTCAGTCAGGTAGGGGGGGGCCAGGCTATGGAGGGCTTTGAAGGTGAGGAGTAGTGTTTTGAAGTTAATTCGTTCCTTGATCGGGAGCCAGTGGAGGACAGGAGTGATGTGTCTATATTCTATATTATAGCTATGGATACAATACTATGGCTCATTTGACATTAAGTATCCATCGTTCAACATGTGAAAAAGAATAAATGCTTTCATGTATACGTTCGCGTGTTATACCGTGGTGAATATAAGTAGAGTGATCCTGGCTTATTCCAGAAAACTGCTCTATGGAGCAATACGTGAATTGCTCGCCTGGACACGCTATTATTTCCAAATCAAATGTATATAATAGGTATTATGTTTCATCATGATGCATGAAGGGGGGGGGGGGGGGTCGTTTTTTGATGCTTTGATCGTCACCAACGGCATACGTTCTGGAGTACGTTACACATGGTCGTTGCTAGGGATTGGAATTGATAAGATTTATCTATACAATTCCATTATTGATTCTGCTTATCGATCCAATTCTTTATAGATTCCCTTATCGATTCCTGATACATTTATAATTTAAATAAATAAATTGGAAATGCAACAGAACTAAGCTGGTTAGAATAACAACATGCAACTTGACATTTCTGATAGTCATTTATCATTTATTGTTGAGCCCCCATGTCAGAAAAATATAAAAACTGTAAAAAATGTATTAACTATACACTTAAATAAAATAATGTATTTGAGAACTAATTTAATCTATTGAACTGTAGTTGCATTCAACAGGTCGTTATTGCAAAAGAGAATTTGTTAAAAGTAAAAACATAACTGACACATAAGTAACATCTAGGAAAGCAATTCACCTACCGAAATTCCGAGGCTTCTACCTCCTCTGATGTCGTGCACACACACACACACACACACACACACACACACACACACACACACACACACACACACACACACACACACACAGAAGGCCCCCGAGCCCCCACCCGTGCCAGCTCAGTGTTCTCTCTCTGTCTCTTTCTGCAATGAGCATGGCTATTTAGCTAGCTAGCAGCTAACGTTACTTTACCATGTAAATGAATGACTAGGATGCAAAGCACTTTCAGTTTTCACTGCACACACAAAACGGTCGCAATATCGAGCCCTTTAGGTTTTTCTAGTCAAGGAATCAAATAGTCTGCTATGGCTGCATGCGTAGCGCTAACGTTATTGTTTTTAAATGCGCAACTGTCGGAAAAACATGGCATCGATAAGAGGAATCGATAGTCACGGAGGCATGCGATTCCAGGAATCTGACAATTAGGAACCGGTTCCCAATCGATTCCGATTCTCGATTCCCATCCCTAGTCGTTGCGATCGATGTGAAATCATGGTTGGATCAAAGCAGGATTGATGTCATATAGTCCTTACCTTGACTAGGAGGTACCCCAAAAAGAATATTCCAATTGTCATCGAGTGAACCGCTAGACCAAAAAAACTGCGCCCGGAGTGAAATAAACATAACACCGGGTGTGAAAAAAAGGTTTCGAAGGGTGGGCCATACTGCCACCTACCAGGATGCGGCCGGTATTGCACTCTAGCGATCTCAGAGTGGTTCCCTATGGTAACCCAGAGGTCCGTGTGAGAGAAATTAATACAAATATCGAATAAAAGAAATAACGATGAAAACCCGACTATCCTCGGGTCTGGCGCTGATTGAGTTAAGAGATGAGAAAATTATCATTTAATCACCTGGGCTTAGTACCAGTGTTACTTAAGAGATGAGATGATTATCGTTTAATCACCTGGCCTTAGTACCAGTGTTACTTAAGAGATGAGATAATTATCGTTTAATCACCTGGCCTTAGTACCAGTGTTACTTAAGAGATGAGATGATTATCGTTTAATCACCTGGCCTTAGTACCAGTGTTACTTAAGAGATGAGATAATTATCGTTTAATCACCTGGCCTTAGTACCAGTGTTACTTAAGAGATGAGATAATTATCGTTTAATCACCTGGCCTTAGTACCAGTGTTACTTAACCCTTTCACTGCCACACGACAGAAGGTTAGCCCTAGCATCCGCGGAGCTAATGATGCTAATGATGGAGCATCGCTGTCGGTTGTGTGATAGTAAAGGGCTAACCTTCTGTATTGTCACAGTGAAAGGGTTAACCGGCTGTCGTGTGGCAGTGAAAGGGTTAAGCGATGAGTTATTCAACCATCTCCCCCCCCCCCCCCCTCTCTCTCTCTCTAGGACTATCATTGGCAGTGGCGCTCCTTCCTCACCAGTGGCTTCACGGCGGTCTACTTCCTGGTGTACGCCATCCATTACTTCTTCTCCAAGCTGCAGATCACCGGACTAGCCAGCACCATCCTCTACTTTGGATACACCATGATCATGGCCCTCATCTTCTTCCTGTTCACCGGTGAGATGGAGCCCGGCATAGCTAGAGTTCAAGTTCAAGTTTCTCAAGTTTCTTTATTAGTTGTCATACAAAAATACAGAATACTTTTATATGAAATGCTTTTTCCTGTTCTGCTCCTGAGAGTGTGCTAGATAAAAAATTAAATAGATAAGTAAAAAATAGAAGTCAAAAGTACGTAACAAGTGTAAACAAAAGTGTTCAAAACAAAAGTGTTGAATATACATATATACAATATACAATACAGAGTAGAAAAAAATTAGTAACTGAGTTACAATACAATATAAAGTACAATGCAGAAATGGGATGAGGTACAACTTAGGGTAAAGTGCAATGAGGTATGAGTTGTAGTGCAAATCTCTTTACCAATCAATATAAAGTGTGTTAAAGTGTCTAAAGTGGGTAAAGTGGGTGCTACAGTGAGTTGTTTATTTAAAGTGAGTGTGTACGTGTGGATGTGTGTGCTGTGAGTGTATTTGATGGTTTGTTACATAGTGTTATAGAGAGAGAGAGAGCTCTATTGATCTATGGATATACAGTAGTACAGAACAACAAGTTTCAAGTTTCTTTAATAGTTGTCATACAGAAGTACAGAATACTTTCATACAAAATGCTTCTTACTGTTACAACAACAAGCTCTATTGATATATAGATGTACAGTAGTAAACAGAACAACAAACTATATTGATCTATAGATGTACAGTAGTAAACATAACAAGTTATATTGATATATAGATGTACAGTAGTAAACAGAACAACACGCTCTATTGATCTATGGATGTATAGTAGTAAACAGAACAACAAACTATTGACAACTCTATTGTCTCAGAGCATGCACATTACACATATATACACACATATATCTGTATATCTCTGTTCCGATTCTAATATTTTCGGTGGGGGAGAAAAATGTATATCAAGGTAAAAAAACGAGTCTACCTTTTATTCGTAGCGTATTTAGGCTATAGTTAATGAAGCATGAAATATGACACAAATATATCCGTCTCTTAATTTGCTGTAATTTAGCCTTTAGTTATTGTCATGGGATTCCGATACATTATGACAGGAACGTATGGAAGAAGGCTTAATAAAGTCATTAATATTGCTGTGGATAATAGGATAATAATGCATTTGGCTTGGCTAAGGGATGAAAACACGTTCACCATGAATTACCGCTCCGTGACGTTCATCCACGTTTGCCAAAATGTTCAATCACTCGTTCAGTGTGACAGAAATACACTGTAGGAATGAATCCATAAAGGAGATTAGAAAACCATGTTTCTTATCAAAAGCTACGGTTCTTGGGACATTTTCGAAGCGGTGATTCCCAACCCCAGTGGTGGATGGATGGACCTGTGAATACTGTATTTCAGTCAGTTAGATAGTAAATTATATTGACTTATTTGTTTACACTGCTCGTGTTGTTTTTACTACCTGTACCCCCCCCCCCCCCCATCCCCCATGCTTCTATGATGCCTGAATTTCCCCAAGGGGATCAATAAAGGAATATCTTATCTTATCTTACTTGACAATGGGAGAAATGATTTGTGGGTGTTTTTGTAGCCTATGTGATGATAATAAATGAAAAGACAGCCTGTGTGAAGACTCTGTGTCTGACTGGAGTCTGGATGTGACGTCTGTTCCTCCTCTTTTCAGGTACGATCGGCTTCTCGCTTGTTTCTGGTTCGTTACCAAGATCTACAGTGTGGTCAAGGTGACTGAGGATCCTACCAGCTACAGACCCGGATCCTGCTACCTCCCTCCTCCCTGCCTCCTCTCTCTCTTGCTCTGCCTCCTCCCTCCTCCCTGGCTCTCTGCCTCCTCTCTCTCTGCCTCTCTGCCTCCTCTCTCTGCCTCCTCTCTTTCTCCTCTTTCTCTGGCCTCCTCTTTCTCTGCCTCCTCTCTCTCTGCCTCCTCTCTCTCTGTCTCCTCTCTCTCCCTCTCTCTCGCTCTCTCTCTCGCTCTCTCTCTCTGCCTCCTCTCGCTCTGCCTCCTCTCTCCTCCTCTTTCGCTCTCTCTCTCTCGCTCTCTCTCTCTCTGCCTCCTCTCTCTCTCTCTCTCTCTCTCTCTCCCTCTGCCTCCTCTCTCTCGCTCTCTCTCTCTCTCTCTGCCTCCTCCCTCTCTCCCTCTTTCTCTGCTTTCTCTCTCTCTCCTCTGCCTCCTCCCTCTCCCTCTTTCTCTGCCTCCTCTCTCCCTCTTTCCCTGCCTCCTCTCGACCTCTCTCTCCCTGCCTCTCTCTCTCCCTCCCTCTCTCTCCCTCCCTCTCTCTCCCTCCCTCTCTATCCCTCCCTCTCTCCCTCCCTCTCTCTCTCCCTGCCTCCTCTCTCTCTCTCCCTCCCATCTCTCTCTCCCTGCCTCCTCTCTCTCTCTGCTCCTCCTCTCCTCCCTGCCTCCTCCTCTCTCTCCCTGCCTCCTCCCTCCCTCCTTCCTCCTCTCTTCTCTCTCGTATACCACAACAACACAGCCAAGTGGGTTCTTTGGAAAGGGACTGAGAAGAACAGATGACGGGACTCTGATCTTCATCATCATCATCTTCCTCCTCCTCCTCCTCCTCCTCCTCCTCCTCCTCCTCCTCCTCCTCCTCCTCCTCCTCCTCTCTCTCTATGTTACTCCCTGCGTTACATCTTCATGACCAGAATCCCCAGCGTTGACAGGAGTGGACTGTCTCTCCATCTAGTCTTTGGGACACTCACACAACTTAACACTACAAATGTCCTCTTAATATGATTTCCCGTGCGTGTGCGAATGTGTGAATGTGTGTGTGTGTGTGTGTGTGTGTGTGTGTGTGTGTGTGTGCACGCGAGTGCGTGCGGGCTGTGCGATTAATCGAGTTTCATGCCGTGTTGCTCTCATTTTGTCTCGTGTTGTAAAATCCAGAGCACCCTTCCTTCACAGCGGTACGTTCTGCCCAAACGGTAGTTTCAGCTTGTGTTGAGGGGGGGGGGTGGGGGGGGGGGGGGGGGGGGGGGGGGGCATGGCGCGAATTCAGTCGTCGTCATATGATGTCCTCAAATCAATGAGTTATCGTGTTTTAATAATCATGATTTCAATATCAATCAAAAATAATCGTGATTATGATTTCTGCCATAATCGAGCAGCCCTGGTGTGTCGTGAGGAGGGGGGGGATGAGTGTGTGCAGCGCCCGCATGTCCTCCACGACCACCCACCCGTCGCCAGAGACCTCCTCTACCCAGAGACCCTCCTCTACCCAGAGACCTCCTCTACCCAGAGACCTCCTCTACCCCAGAGACCTCCTCTACCCAGAGACCTCCTCTACCCAGAGACCTCCTCTACCCAGAGACCTCCTCTACCAGAGACCTCCTCTACCCAGAGACCTCCTCTACCCAGAGACCCTCCCTCTACCCAGAGACCTCCTCTACCCAGAGACCTCCCTCTACCCAGAGACTCACGTAGATCTACAGGCAAATCACACTCGCACATACCGGCCAGAGC